>NC_060167.1:19385061-19394798 GCF_021292245.1 Micropterus dolomieu
GTTTTCAGACGAGACTCTGGAACAGACAACAGACCTCTGCCCGAGGATCTCAAGGTACGTGCTGGTGTGTATGGGACTAAAAGTTCAGAAATATAACAAGGCGAGAGGCCATGAAGAGCTTTAAAAGTGATCAATAGAATTTTAAAGTCAATTTCAAAACATACTGGGAGCCAGTGTAATGAAGCTAAAATAGGAGTAATGTGGTCATATTTCTTTGTTCTGGTTAAAAGCCTGGCAGCTGAGTTCTGGACAGTCTGGAGTCGATCAATAGATTTTTGGGTTAAACAGGTGAAAAGGCTGTTGCAATAATCCAGGCGTGATGAGATGAAGGCGTGTAAAATGGTCTCGGTGTCCTTAAAAGTTAACATAGATCGAATTTTAGCTATATTTCTAAGTTGATAAAAACATGATTTAACAAGCTTTGTGGTGTGCTGCTCGAAATTTAAATTACTATCTAACCAAACACCAAGGTTCTTTGCCACAGGCATAATGTGATTTACTAGGGAACCAGCCATCTGCTGGGACCCAATGACCAGGATTTCTGTTTTGTCTGAGTTCAGCTGGAGGAAATTATTTGACAACCATTTTTTAACTTCACAAAGGCAGTTGTTAAGTGAACTCAGCATTCCAGGGTCTGTGGATCTGACAGGCAAGTATATTTGTGTATCATCAGCATAAATATAAAAAGAAATGCCATGTTTATGGATAATATGTCCAAGGGGAAACAGATACAAGGAAAACAAAATGGGTCCTAAGACCGACCCCTGAGGCACACCATATTTAACTGGACAGAACGAAGAGACATAGTTGTTTACAGACACGCAAAACTTCTTATTTGACAGTTAGGATGAAAACCATTCTAGGGCAGTACCAGAGATCCCCACCCAGTGCCTCAGTCTGTCTAGCATGATGTTGTGATCAATGGTGTCAAAAGCAGCGCTAAGGTCCAGGAGTACCAGGACTGAGCACATGCCTTCATCAGCAGACATTAAAAGGTCATTGGTGACTTTAAGCAGGGCAGTCTCAGTGCTGTGGTACTTCCTAAAACCAGACTGAAACTTTTCAAATAATTTGTTATTTTCCAGTACAGTGAGCAGCTGTTTGGACACAATTCTTTCTAGAATCTTTGCAATAAAAGGCAGTTTTGAAATTGGTCTAAAATTATGTGGGAGGGAGGGATCTAAACCAGGTTTCTTTAAAAGTGGGTTCACGCAAGCCATTTTAAAATAATCAGGGCAACAACCAGTAGATAGGGAGCTGTTGAAAACAGAGATCAAATGGGGCTCAACAGAATCTATAACTTTCAGTAAAAACTTTGTAGGTATTACATCAAGTGGGCTGGAGGACACTCTCATTTGTGATACTGTTTTTAAAAGCTCAGACAAATTGATGGGATAAAACTGGTTAAAATTCTCTTGTTGCTGGTGAGGAACCTCTGAGTAAGAGGCCGCGGGGGTAATAGAGGCTCTGATTGACACCACCTTATTGGTAAAGATATAAGATAAAAACAATTCACAGTCATCATTACTTCCAGCTGAGGCACAAGGAGGGGTTGGGTTTACCAGCTGATCCACAGTCTTAAACAGAAACCTGGGATTGTGTTTATGTGTAGTAATGAGTTCATAAAAATAGTGTGTTCTCGCATCCTTAACCAAGTTATTGTATTTAATTAATAAGACTGAGGTAATGGACTTGGAGACTGGATTTTTTCCATCTGCGCTCTGCTTTCCTACATTCCCTTTTGAGGCTGCGAATGCTGTTATTTATCCAGGGTTGCTTACTAGCTTTAGACGTAGGCCTAACCTTTAGAGGAGCAGTAATATTTAGTGACGACAAGCAGATATGATTGAAGTGATCGACCAAATTGTTGGTGTTGGAATCAGACAGGTGTTGGCTTTGCCTCTGAAAGAATGCGCAAAACTTTGAAACACTTTGTTCATTAAAGATGCGAGAACACACGGAGCTTGGTGAGGCGGCATGAGTAACAGGCGAATCGCAGCTAAAAACAATACATCTGTGGTCAGATATGGTCATATCCACTAATTCCACAGAGGAAATGAAACCAAGTCCAGTGTATGACCACGGTTATGTGTTTGCCCTTTGACATGTTGTTTGAAGTTAAAAGAAGTGGCCATATTTAAAAAGTCAGTTGCATTAACATTGGTGGGGTCATCAGCATGAATATTAAAATCGCCACAAAGAACAATTCTGTCATAATAAGCATTGTATTTACACAGTATTTGACTTCAGAGTTCCTTAAAAGAGCTTGTTTTGTGGGGGAAGGAAGCTTATGTGTGTGCAGGGGGTGACCCTCACAGATGAGTTACCTGATTAAAATGCATCTCAGTGTATATCATGCATACAGTGGCTGACTTCTACCGTAAACCTATTGAATTGATGCAGTCTGTGTTTTTCTTCCTAATGCTTCATCTTCGCTGAAGCAAAAGCTCCTTTCAAAGTAAAAAAAAAAATGATTCGCTCGAAGACAGTGTAGAAAAGTTTCCCAGAAGGCCAAATACACTGTACAGAATATTAGTAAAGCCATTTTCATCCAATGTCTCCCTTTACGCAAGTGGATTTCCAATTTGCCTTTGCTAAATGAAATTAATTATCATTGAAACACATCTGTTGTTAGCAGTTGCATGAGTACCTTACCTTTCTAACATTTAACCAAAGAGAAGACATTCTTAATAGGTAGCTTTGTTTTGTTTTTGTATGCATTTGTACTGATACTGATGTGAGTGGTCATTCATTGAATAATCTTTTTTTTTTATTTGACGAGGGCCAACAAGAGAAGATAAACAAAATATAAATAACTGACTAACAACCATGATTCTGCAAATCTGTCTAATTTCAGCATGGTATTGTGTGAACGCACGAGACTGTTTTTGTTGTTATACTAAATATATTCACTTATAACTCATAACACTTTATTTTTTATGCCATCAATACAATTTGGACAAATATAATTAAATATTTAAAAGTGATGGATGTCATATTTCACAGAATGTCAGAAATGTATGGTACTGGTTTGAGTGTTGTTTGCATTCAGCAACCTAGTGTGAATGAAGCATCTTTAAGGCAGTTATGGTAATTGGGATTAAGACATTTGAAAGTTTTTACATAATCCTTTCTGCCCCATATGCCATGAACATTGAAATAATAAGTTACATGCCTGTTTCACTTTTTTATGTCTGTCCTTTGCATATTATGAAAGAAAAATCAGGAACAAGTACTGTTCAAGTCACCTTAATGGTATCTGGACACACTGACTGTGCAAACTTGAATATGCAACATCTATTTATAGAGACTTGCCCTAAGACTTGTCTTAAGTTCACAAAGAAAAACTAATCAAAGTGAGATGTCAGTAGGTCATTACCATCCTCCATATACACACTTCCTGTTCTCGTTGGTGGCAAGTGGGACAAACTCTCAACCACTATGACCTCTTTTTAGTACTCCACAAAGCCATGATTCTAACCTTAAATAGAAACTAATTGGGAAAATCCAAAAGCTTCTCATACCTTGTGTCTGCTCATATTCCCCAACGTGCTAATTTTCTTCAGTCCAGTAGCCCCCAATCTCTGACCCCCACCACTGAACTAATCATATGTGTTAGATTATTGCCAGTATTTGCTCTGTCCTGCCTTTGGTTAACCTTTGCACCTACTGCCAAACATTCATCTCAACTTTGTATACAGACTGTGTCCGATTTTACAATAAAATCGGACACAGTCTATGTAATTTAACAGCGCAGTAGGAGCACAAGCAAAGGGGTTCAGCCTCCGGCCCAATAAACTGTATCACCTTGAAGGTCATTTCTTCTTTTATATCTGAAGACATATTTAGGACACTCAGCTAGTCTACCTTGATCAGTGGGTCAATGTGACCAAGCCCATTAATTTAGCAATCTTTTAACCCAATGCAGAGCAACATACTTGTTTTAAAGCTTTATTTTTGATTGAGCTGAGTTGACAATGACACAATACAAACCCAGCTGCATGTGTACTAAACAGGACTGAAAATGTCTGCGGTGAAAAAAGACTTATTAATTAATTTACTCATTGAAGCTGAAAGGTAACAATTAAGATTTAACTGCCAAAATGTTTAGTTTTTTAGTAAAATTTATTTTAAAGGATTATTGGAAAAAATAAAGCTATTTAAGTTGGTAAAATGGCTTGCTATTGTTTGCAGCACATTAAAATAATACATTAACAAAATGTTCTAGATGTGTATTATTTAACAAATACATTAAACTACTTAATATTTTTAACAATACACTAATGCAATTGCCCTTCCAAATACAGTATTTGCCTCAGCTGTTAGCTGTCCTGCAGTGCAGATTTATTTGATCAAAATGGGGAAACATTTTCAAAGACCAAAAGGTTTCTCTTCAGTTTGAAATCTCAGCCATTTATATTGGGGTGGTGAATCAGTCCTGCTCCGCTCTTGATAAAACAGAGTTTCTGACCTCAAACAGGAGTAATAATTCCTCTTTAAAAAATGAAAATCATCTTGTCTTAATACCATGTAACACAGGCTATGAAATGATACATCAATGTACAGGCTTTAGCTCGTAACACAGTGAATTAGTTTTTCCCAAAATTCTCTTCAGCGGTTTTTATTTTATCTTTATTTCATTTTATAGCCATTTTGGATTACAATCATACTGTGATTCAATCAAGTGTCACCCTGGATGAGGAAAACATGCATTAGACAGTGAGCTGGAATAAATCAGATAATGGCAAGGGATGGCCATTCAGTAAAATTAGCCTGGGGCATAAGCCAAAGTCAGTAAAGTCTCTGTCAGTGGGAGAGTGTTGATTCATTCGTCAAGGAATGTCGTTTTCAAATTACACTTCCTTGCTGCTCTGAAAGAATGGGTCACCTCTCTGACAGGTGATAATTCACATGCATGGTAGCAGACAGACAAGCTGCTTTCAGTATTTAAGGCACTGAATTTGGATAATCGTGTCTGTCATGAGAGGGGTTTGCTGCTGAGGCTGCAGGGAAGCAGACACATTGGACTGCACACACACACATACACACACACACACACACACACACACACACACACACACACACACACACACACACAGAGTAGTACCTCTAAAAACTGTCTTACTGTGTGTTTCATCTTTAACACAACAGTGGCCTTAGACAAGGCTTTGGAGCAGCAGAGATTGATGAGTGTGTCTGTGAAATGGAGACACTAAGCTGGTGATCTTTGAATTGCCTAGGACCACGAGGCACATGATGAAAATACATGGCCTTTCTGATCTTTGTGAAGATAACTGGAGAGCTCTAAAGCTACAGTACAGTAGCTTAGCTCCAAAAAGGAAATGATGAAAAATGAACTGGGCCACCTAAGTCACCCATGCTCAACTACCCAACCCACACAGTCAAAGTGGTAGTAAAGTATCAGTACTTCAGATTCTGACTCTTCTTGACCTTGACACAAAAGCGTGACTGTTTCTTTGCTTTGAAGTTCATGCATCTGATTTTGAAAAGGTGAATGTTAATTGAACATGAACTATGTGAATTATTTTATTCTCTCTCTCTCTCTCTTTCTCTCTCTCTCTCTCTCTCTCTCTGCTCCTTAAACATACCAAAAATGCCAAAAGCAACACAGGGTAAAGAGGTAAAATCTTAACATTTTATAAATGTTGCTTTACAAATTAACTACAGAAAACAAAGAGAATTCTGATGTTTGCCATTAGATATGTGTTAATTTATATATCTGATGGCAAGAAGGACATTAAGGTCCTGGAGTGGCCCAGCCAGTCTACAAACCTTAATCCCATAGAAAATCTGTGGAGGGAGCTGAAGGTTCGAGTTGCCAAACGTCAGCCTCAAAACCTTAATGATTTGGAGAAGATCTGCAAAGAGGAGTTGGACAACATCCCTCCTGAGATGTGTGCAAACCTGGTGGCCAACTACAAAAAACGTTTTATCTCTGGGATTGCCAACAGTGGTTTTGCCATCAAGTACTAAGTCATGTTTTGCAAAGGGGTCAAATAATTATTTCACTCATTAAAATGCAAATCAATTTATAAAATGTTTGACGTCTGTTTTTCTGGATTTTCTTGTTGTTATTCTGTCTCTCACTGTTCAAATAAACCTACCATTAAAATAATAGACTGATCATTTCTTTGTCAGTGGGCAAACAAATTAAATCAGCATGGAATCAAATAATTTAATAATCCCCCACTGTATATATATATATAGTATATTTATATTGGACCTGCATACCTTGGTTGTAACGAGCAGTTATTTGAGTTACTGTTGCCTTTCTGTCATCTCGGACCAGTCTCCCATTCTCCTCTGACCTCTGACATCAACAAGACATTTTCATCCACACAATTGCCGCTCACTGGATATTTTCTCTTTTTTCTCATTCTCTGTAAACCTTATGGTTGTGCATGAAAATCACAGTAGATCACCAGTCCGTCTGGCACCAACAACCATAACACGTTCAAAGTCACTTAAATCCCCTTTCTTCCATGTCTACTTGAGTTGCTGCCATGTGATTGGCTGATTAGCTATTTGTGTTAGAAGAAGACATACTTTATTAAGTGTTATTAGTATACACACAGGTCTGAAATACACACATGCACATGCAACACAGATGTCAGAGTGCCTCGAGCAGTTGGGTCTTGCTCAAGGCCACCTTTGGCAGTGCCCAGCTACTGCCGCCCCAAACAAGTTAACAAGCAATTGAACCGGTGTACCTGATAAAGTGACCGTGAGTGCGTGTGTATATATATACATACACATATGCAAGTATGCAAAAGATGTACATTTGTATGTCCACTAACTTTTGAGAAAGTATTCATATTATAATACAATCTCTGGTATTGCCCATTCCTTCCAAGCATTTGTGGATGTGTGATGTTTCTCTTAAATATGATGAAAGTCAGTGATGAACATATATATTATAAATGCACATAGACTGGTATTCCTGTAAGCACTGCTCACTGGAAAAAAATATTCCAAACAAACCAATCAAAGCAGGGAACACGGAGTCTGTTACCTTGGATTGAAAATGGTGTATCCTGTTTCATACCATTTAGATGTCCAAAAAACAGTGAATAGAGCTGGAGAATTTTTATGGTGCCAGCAATTACTGCAAAACCTCCCTCCACATGACAAGAGCTGGCAACACGAAACTTGTATGTTGGCAAAGCTGCTAGCTCCTTCTCATCAGGTTCTATTAATGCTTTGGCAAAGGTAGATGCATGGTGAGACAGATAAATGGGAGATTTACAGGACTCATTAATTTTCACTCTGATTTAACTTAGTGGTTGTTTTGCTGAAATACTTACATCTGATCATTTGAGGACTCCTCTTTGTATACAGTACAATTCAAAATAATTGGAATTTGTCTTATGTTTAATCAGATATTGCAGATTTGTGATTGATCAATTCATGAATTGTTTTATTATTGTTGTTATTGTCACTTATACGTAAGGATTACAGCTTCATATGATTGAAATCATGCCCAAATCTTAATTGTTTCAGTTGCTACATTTTTTTATGTTTTTATAAGTATACAATAAATAATAAACATGACATTAGAGCCATTAAAACCATGTTAAAAGTTAGGTTATACTACGATAAGTCGATTTAAAGCTGATTATGATAATTACACATGAAAACCCATGTAAGCTGGGTTCACAACTCCAGTAGTGGAAGACTTACACACTCACACACAACAAGACACTGGTCATTAAAAATAGTCTGGCTCCGTTTGTTTTGTTCCCGTGTCCTTTGTGACACTTTTTTCCCCAATGCTTAAAAAATCTGGCTATACCAAAGCCAGACACGCATCAGGTTCACTTGACTGACACGAACAAATTGGAAGCCTCAAGATTCATCACAAGAATGCAACATCATGTCTGGATAGTCTTTTCGCATGAAGCCCTTTGGAAAAGGAAAAGGAAAATGACAAGCTGTTCATCCTACTGATGTTATTGATATTTTATTAATTGAATGAGTCAAGCACACAGCCCATCTCAGACTGTAACTGTAAGCAGGCTTTGTGCTCATTTAATGAGAGGTGTGCTGCTGCCGGACAGTCAAGACAACTGAAAAGCGGTAGAGGGAAGACCAATTTTTCTAACCAGCTCGATTCTTTTCATGTTGTTGGACAGCATTGAATAGATTCAAGACTGGTTCATTCCACCCTCCTTTGGAAAGAATTACAGTTTTGTAGCTGTGTGTGTGTGTTGGCTGTGCTTGTCTGTGTATTGAGGTCTGTGCGTGTGTTTGTGTGTATGTGTGGGAGAAAGAAAGAGACAGACAGACAGAATTGGTTATTTTCTGCGGTAGTTGGCATGGCTTCATTGAGAGCTCAGTGGTGGTTTTGTTTAACCCTTGTATAGCACAGCGGTGCCGACAGCTGCACATTACTGGCTACCCATACACACCTACTACCTGCCAGTAAAGACGGCTCTGTCATTTTGTAATTTTCGACTGATCACAGTGTTACCTTTGCCTTGTCATTTTTGTTTTTGGTGTGTATATATGAAAATGTTCTCATTTTAACTTAGACATGTTTCTCAGCGGAGCTGGTTTCAAGGACTTGATCCGTCATAGAGGCCAGCTTGTGTGTGTGTTTGAGTATACTGCCCTGGAGGTGGGCTTGGCAGCATCACAATGTTGTGGTTGTTAGTAGTTTCCTGCAGGTTCAGGTAGCTCATATGAGCAGACAGAAAATCACACATTTGCATCGCAACCAATTTGGTTTATGGGTTGTTTGTTTTGTTGTTGTTAATAACCCTCATTATGTATGACATGGTGCCAAATTATTCTGAAGAAGGAAAAAAACTGTCAGAATATTAAGATTTTATATAATAATAATAATAATAATAATAATAATAATCTTTATTTGTAGAGCACTTTTCAAAAACAAGTTACAAAGTCCTTTAACAAGTGTAAAGACAATAATACCCAAAAAACAATAATACAAAAACAATACAAGATAAAAGCAAGAAAACATTGAAAAGACTAAAATACACGTTTAAGATAAATATAAAATAAGTAAAATAAAATAAACTAAAAGGGATAAAATAAAGTCAAATAAGATCGGGAAAGGCTCTCCTATAAAAGTATGTTTTAAGAAGGGACTTAAAAGAGTTCACTGACTCAGCTGACCTGATTTCCTCAGGCAGGCTGTTCCTGAGCCTCAGGGTCCTGACAGCAAACGCTCTGTCCCCTTTAGTTTTCAGTCGAGACTCTGGAACAGACAACAGACCTCTGCCCAAGGATCTCAAGGTACGTGCTGGTGTGTATGGGACTAAAAAGTCAGAAATATAACAAGGCGAGAGGCCATGAAGAGCTTTAAAAGTGATCAATAAAATTTTAAAGTCAATTCTAAAACACACTGGGAGCCAGTGTAATGAAGCTAAAATAGGGGTAATGTGGTCATATTTCTTTGTTCTGGTTAAAAGCCTGGCAGCTGAGTTCTGGACAGTCTGGAGTCGATCAATAGATTTTTGGGTTAAACAGGTGAAAAGGCTGTTGCAATAATCCAGGCGTGATGAGATGAAGGCGTGTAAAATGGTCTCGGTGTCCTTAAAAGTTAACATAGATCGAATTTTTGCAATATTTCTAAGTTGATAAAAACATGATTGAACAAGCTTTGTGGTGTGCTGCTCGAAATTTAAATTACTATCAAACCAAACACCTAGGTTCTTTGCCACAGGCTTAATGTGATTTACTAGGGAACCAGCAGA
>NC_060167.1:19394898-19398620 GCF_021292245.1 Micropterus dolomieu
CTGGGAGCCAGTGTAATGAAGCTAAAATAGGGGTAATGTGGTCATATTTCTTTGTTCTGGTTAAAAGCCTGGCAGCTGAGTTCTGGACAGTCTGGAGTCGATCAATAGATTTTTGGGTTAAACAGGTGAAAAGGCTGTTGCAATAATCCAGGCGTGATGAGATGAAGGCGTGTAAAATGGTCTCGGTGTCCTTAAAAGTTAACATAGATCGAATTTTTGCAATATTTCTAAGTTGATAAAAACATGATTGAACAAGCTTTGTGGTGTGCTGCTCGAAATTTAAATTACTATCAAACCAAACACCTAGGTTCTTTGCCACAGGCTTAATGTGATTTACTAGGGAACCAGCAGATGGCAGTATTTGTTTTGCCATCTGCTGGGACCCAATGCACATAAGGGAGGCATTAACCATGTGTCACTTGTGTGCATAGAGATATATGTGGGATAGGTAGTGCAGATGACCCCTTTAATGGATGTGGCCCTAAAAGCAAAAGAGCCCTTTCCGGGACAAAGCCTTTATTTGGAGCTGTTTAGTAGATATTCAGGAGCAGGGCTACACCTCAATCACGCCACTATCGGCATTTCCTGTCACGGGTTGGCTGAGTGCAGACTAGGGTGAGGACCCAAATGCAGACAACGGCAAGGCAAGAGGATGCAGTTTATGGTGATTTATTAATTCAAAAAACTAAACTGAAACAGACTTACATGGAGCTCGAGACAAAGTCCAAACAAAGGTAATCCAGAACAGGGAAAACAGAGCACAAGGCAGAATACTCAACAAGACGCACAAGGACGTGACAAAAACTGGAGACACAAGCAGGCATACATATACACAGGGACTAACGACCGGGGCAGGAGCAATGCAGGTGAGATACATGAAGGAAATCAAACAAATCTAGACAAGGACACCAGATATAGAAGGTTATCAAAATAAAACAGGAAGTAAAGTTCACAGGAACACACAAGGACAGATCTACCAAAGTAAGACACCAAAACATGGAAAGTCAGCAAAATCAGGGCACGGACAGAGACGTGACCAAACAGGAGACAAGACTACACTAAAACATGGAAATATAAGACTAAGGACTAGGATACAGACCATAATGATAAAACACAGAAGTAAACAGTCAGGAAAACACTTAACTAAAGCACAGGACTAAGAACTAACTAAACAAGACTACACAGAGGAACGCAGAACCAAAAACGGACTTAAACAGGAAACATGCACACAAAACCACATTCCTAACATTTCCATAAATACCCACCTAACCCATCTCCTATTCTTTGCTCCGTTATTCTGCGCCCCGACCCCTTTATCTACCTTGTTTCCTCATCTCCTTCTTCCTACCTGTTTGGTTATGAGGAGGTCCGTCGTGCCCAGGTGCTACGGTGAATTTCCTATTGCAGCTTCCCCACAACGCTATACAAACATCCCTATCCAGCGAGTCCAAGCCTTGCACAATCTTTTTGTTCATCAATAAATCATTTCAACGTATCTGTTGATAGTGTGATCCTTGAAAAAATAGAATAGCAGTTATACATAATAACATGAGTTCTGTTATATGAAACTCCAAAGTTGCTAAAGACTTGGATTCAGAGTGAGGTCATCCTTGTTGGCAAGTTTCACTGTATGGAAAAAAAAAGATGTTTTTCAAGCATTAGTTTGTGCAAAATGTGTCCTTTTACTGTAGTAAGAAGAACAATGCACTGACATTGTAACGAGTTTACAGATTAAAAATAAATAAATAAATAAATAAATAAAAAGCCTTTGTGCAGAATAATCCACTTCTCTGCTTTCCATTCATTCGCTGAATATGTTGCAAACATGAATAGTTTCTCCAAAATACAGCTAAATACACATCTTCCACTTTGTTTTACCATTCTCTGCATGATATTGTCACACTGTATAAGAACTGATAAATTTAACTCACTTCTAATAACAAACTGCCAAAATGCAAAACACACCTTTGTTTTAACCCCTTCATGAGATCGTAATTGCCGTAATGTTTTCATGATGTCAGTGTCACTGAATGTAAATTACATGTTAATCAAATTCTCATTAGTGCCAGAAATAAAATTTTAAAAACTGTACAACTTGGCTCCTGCTATTGTTTAATCCCTGTTGGTCATTTTAATTTAATTTACTACAGAGTACGACGCATTTGCTGAAGCAAGCTATATCTTGAACACATGCCTGCACATAATAATGTCCAGTCCACTGGGGGAATTTATTCACCTAATATGCTTGCAGTGCCACAAGCTAAGATTGTCTAATGTAATATAGTTATTCCTAAGTGGTATGAAGTTGAGTAAGTAAGGAATAATCCATGATGCACAATACGGTGAGGTGTGGGATTCTGGTTTTAAACACAAGATATGGACACCAAGAACATGGCTCACCGACAAAAATGTAAAATAAATATTTTATTGAACAATTTCAACTGAGAAGTAAGAAGGAAAAGTTAGCCATTCCATGCATGTTGCATGGTTACATATATAGGTTGGTTAGCAAAGTTATGACTGTCAAATTAATTAAAAATGAATTAACTTTTCACAGCCGGGGGCAGAAAGACTCAAAAAATAAACTTTGGTAATGTCAGTGTTTTTGAAAAAACGATAATGCGGTTTTCGTCCTGGTTGTGGAACAACGGACCAGCTCTTTACTCTCACAAGGATCCTGGAATTGGCTTGGGAGTATGCCCATCCAGTCTATATGTGCTTTGTAGATCTGGAGAAGGCGTATGACTGGCTCCCCTGGGAGATACTGTGGGAGGGGGAGGAGGGGGACCCTTCTCAGGGCTATCCAATCCCTGTACATCCAAAGCGAGAGCTGTGTCTGAGAACTCAGCAGTAAGTCGGACTCTTTTCAGGTGAGGGTTGGGCTTCGCCAGGGCTGAGCTTTATCACCAATCCTATTTGTGATATTCATGGACAGGATATCGAGGCGTAGTTGTGGTGAGGAGGGGTTGCAGTTAGGTGGGCTTGGGATCTCGTCGCTGCTTTTTGCGGATGATGTGGTTCTGATGGCATCATCGGTCCGTGACCTTCAGCTTTCACTGGATTGGTTCACAGCAGTGTGAAGCAGTTGGGATGAGGATTTGCACCCCTAAATCTGTGGCCATGGTATTCAGCAGGAAACCGGTGGGGAGCCAACTCCAGGTAGGGAATGAGTCCTTACCCAAAGCGAAGGAGTTCAAGTACCTCGGGGTCTTGTTCACGAGTGAGGGGAGAATGGAGCAGGAGATTGGCCGGAGAATCGGAGCAGTGGGGGCGGTATTGCACTCAATTTACCGCACCGTTGTGACGAAAAAGAGAGCTGAGCTGTAAGCTCTCGATCTACCGGTCAATTTTTGTTCCTACCCTCATCTATGGTCATGAAGGCTGGGATCATGACCGAAAGAACAAGATCGTGGGTACAAGCAGCCAAAATGGGTTTCCTCAGGCTGGTGGCTGGTGTCTCCCTTAGAGATAGGGTGAGAAGCTCCGCGAGGAGCTCAGAGTAGAGTCGCTGCTCCTTTGCGTCGAAAGGAGCCAGTTGAGGTGGTTTGGGCATCTGGTAAGGATGCCTCCTGGATGCCTCCCTAGGGTGGTGTTCCAGGCACATCCAGCTGGGAGGAGGCCTCGGGGGAAGACCCAGGACTAGGTGGAGAGATTATATCTCCACACTGGCCTGGGAACGCCTCAGGATCCCCCAGTCAGAGCTGGTTAATGTGGCTCGGGAA
>NC_060167.1:19398720-19421339 GCF_021292245.1 Micropterus dolomieu
ACAGGAAGTAAAGTTCACAGGAACACACAAGGACAGATCTACCAAAGTAAGACACCAAAACATGGAAAGTCAGCAAAATCAGGGCACGGACAGAGACGTGACCAAACAGGAGACAAGACTACACTAAAACATGGAAATATAAGACTAAGGACTAGGATACAGACCATAATGATAAAACACAGAAGTAAACAGTCAGGAAAACACTTAACTAAAGCACAGGACTAAGAACTAACTAAACAAGACTACACAGAGGAACGCAGAACCAAAAACGGACTTAAACAGGAAACATGCACACAAAACCACATTCCTAACATTTCCATAAATACCCACCTAACCCATCTCCTATTCTTTGCTCCGTTATTCTGCGACCCGACCCCTTTATCTACCTTGTTTCCTCATCTCCTTCTTCCTACCTGTTTGGTTATGAGGAGGTCCGTCGTGCCCAGGTGCTACGGTGAATTTCCTATTGCAGCTTCCCCACAACGCTATACAAACATCCCTATCCAGCGAGTCCAAGCCTTGCACAATCTTTTTGTTCATCAATAAATCATTTCAACGTATCTGTTGATAGTGTGATCCTTGAAAAAATAGAATAGCAGTTATACATAATAACATGAGTTCTGTTATATGAAACTCCAAAGTTGCTAAAGACTTGGATTCAGAGTGAGGTCATCCTTGTTGGCAAGTTTCACTGTATGGAAAAAAAAAGATGTTTTTCAAGCATTAGTTTGTGCAAAATGTGTCCTTTTACTGTAGTAAGAAGAACAATGCACTGACATTGTAACGAGTTTACAGATTAAAAATAAATAAATAAATAAATAAATAAAAAGCCTTTGTGCAGAATAATCCACTTCTCTGCTTTCCATTCATTCGCTGAATATGTTGCAAACATGAATAGTTTCTCCAAAATACAGCTAAATACACATCTTCCACTTTGTTTTACCATTCTCTGCATGATATTGTCACACTGTATAAGAACTGATAAATTTAACTCACTTCTAATAACAAACTGCCAAAATGCAAAACACACCTTTGTTTTAACCCCTTCATGAGATCGTAATTGCCGTAATGTTTTCATGATGTCAGTGTCACTGAATGTAAATTACATGTTAATCAAATTCTCATTAGTGCCAGAAATAAAATTTTAAAAACTGTACAACTTGGCTCCTGCTATTGTTTAATCCCTGTTGGTCATTTTAATTTAATTTACTACAGAGTACGACGCATTTGCTGAAGCAAGCTATATCTTGAACACATGCCTGCACATAATAATGTCCAGTCCACTGGGGGAATTTATTCACCTAATATGCTTGCAGTGCCACAAGCTAAGATTGTCTAATGTAATATAGTTATTCCTAAGTGGTATGAAGTTGAGTAAGTAAGGAATAATCCATGATGCACAATACGGTGAGGTGTGGGATTCTGGTTTTAAACACAAGATATGGACACCAAGAACATGGCTCACCGACAAAAATGTAAAATAAATATTTTATTGAACAATTTCAACTGAGAAGTAAGAAGGAAAAGTTAGCCATTCCATGCATGTTGCATGGTTACATATATAGGTTGGTTAGCAAAGTTATGACTGTCAAATTAATTAAAAATGAATTAACTTTTCACAGCCGGGGGCAGAAAGACTCAAAAAATAAACTTTGGTAATGTCAGTGTTTTTGAAAAAACGATAATGCGGTTTTCGTCCTGGTTGTGGAACAACGGACCAGCTCTTTACTCTCACAAGGATCCTGGAATTGGCTTGGGAGTATGCCCATCCAGTCTATATGTGCTTTGTAGATCTGGAGAAGGCGTATGACTGGCTCCCCTGGGAGATACTGTGGGAGGGGGAGGAGGGGGACCCTTCTCAGGGCTATCCAATCCCTGTACATCCAAAGCGAGAGCTGTGTCTGAGAACTCAGCAGTAAGTCGGACTCTTTTCAGGTGAGGGTTGGGCTTCGCCAGGGCTGAGCTTTATCACCAATCCTATTTGTGATATTCATGGACAGGATATCGAGGCGTAGTTGTGGTGAGGAGGGGTTGCAGTTAGGTGGGCTTGGGATCTCGTCGCTGCTTTTTGCGGATGATGTGGTTCTGATGGCATCATCGGTCCGTGACCTTCAGCTTTCACTGGATTGGTTCACAGCAGTGTGAAGCAGTTGGGATGAGGATTTGCACCCCTAAATCTGTGGCCATGGTATTCAGCAGGAAACCGGTGGGGAGCCAACTCCAGGTAGGGAATGAGTCCTTACCCAAAGCGAAGGAGTTCAAGTACCTCGGGGTCTTGTTCACGAGTGAGGGGAGAATGGAGCAGGAGATTGGCCGGAGAATCGGAGCAGTGGGGGCGGTATTGCACTCAATTTACCGCACCGTTGTGACGAAAAAGAGAGCTGAGCTGTAAGCTCTCGATCTACCGGTCAATTTTTGTTCCTACCCTCATCTATGGTCATGAAGGCTGGGATCATGACCGAAAGAACAAGATCGTGGGTACAAGCAGCCAAAATGGGTTTCCTCAGGCTGGTGGCTGGTGTCTCCCTTAGAGATAGGGTGAGAAGCTCCGCGAGGAGCTCAGAGTAGAGTCGCTGCTCCTTTGCGTCGAAAGGAGCCAGTTGAGGTGGTTTGGGCATCTGGTAAGGATGCCTCCTGGATGCCTCCCTAGGGTGGTGTTCCAGGCACATCCAGCTGGGAGGAGGCCTCGGGGGAAGACCCAGGACTAGGTGGAGAGATTATATCTCCACACTGGCCTGGGAACGCCTCAGGATCCCCCAGTCAGAGCTGGTTAATGTGGCTCGGGAAAGAGAAGTTTGGGGTCCTCTGCTGGAGCTGCTACCCCCGCGACCTGATCCCAGATAAGCGGATGAAGATGGATGGATGGATGGATGGATGAATATCAGTGTTCAGCGCACCACTGAACTTGTTTTAAAATGTTTTTGAAATAATGAAATAAATTGTGCCAAGAACTCCTAGAAATATCAATAATTGTTAAATGATGTTACTTTCCTACCTACTTTTATGTCATTTTATTTTCCTGGTACAAGATAAATTGTTTTCCTCGCAGACATGAATCCAACAAAGGACATCGCCTTTGTTGTGTGATTGACAGGTCAGAAATCTGCTTGTTAGAGTTGAGAGAATTGCATCTCAGCAGAACTTAAAGTAGTCTAGATAATGAAATTCAGGAACAACCTGTCCATTTGGTTGAATTTTTCAACATAAAATGTACAAGTATTGTAAGTGAAACGGAAAAGGGATATTTATATGCAGCGTGCATTTCAGACAGAATTCAATATAAAACAAACTGGGCTTATGGTGAACAAGATTTAGTGCAGGACACAATAGCTCCATTGTTGGGCTTCTGTGGAGCTCAGCACTTGGTGTTTGGGCAGACGTGTAACATTAAAGGCTGTGTTTGGGATCTCTAAATTAACAGGCCCTGCTCCCTGCCTCAAATACACATACACACACAGTGAAAAACTTTTGCCTTTCATTGAGTTGTTGTATTGAATTGATTCAATGAGTAACAGTCAACTGGTTCTCATTTCTCAGATGTATTCATACTCTGGCAGTGTTCGGCACAAATACACATTTCATTGTGTTGCATTTTGGGTTTTATGTTTCTGAAGGTTGCTTTGTAGTATTTTCAGCATGTGTTGTATCTCACTCAATAATAGTTTGCGGAGGCCTCTGCTATCTTTGCTGCTGTAGCATGTTGCTATAGTAATCACAGCTTCTTTTTTGTTGTGTGGCGTGCTCAGGTCAACTAATCTGCGTTATTAATGACCTGAATATTATTTGTACATTGGAAGATTTTGGAAACATTTTAACAATTTGCATTAACACAGGAAGAAACAGAAAACCAGACATTGTAGTTGTAGGACCAGGTTTAGGCCTTGCTGTTATTTCTTGAACTAGACCCAATGATAACATGTAGCATCTCAGTTGACCTGACCTCAAACTGGGGTTGTTTCAAACACTTTCCAGGATCTCAGGTGACAAGAGACACATGCAAAGTTGGATTCCTTTTTTTAACTTTTAACCGAGGCGGTTTCTATCTGCATCCAATCTTTGTGCTAAGCCAGGCCAACACCCCTTGGACCAATATTTGAACACAAACAGATAAATTTGTTGGATTTATGTTATATCTAACTCTGAGAAAGATGGCAAACAAACACATTGCCCATAATGTTGGAATGTGGCATATTTCCAAGTGAAGTGATATGATTAGATTGCTCAGAAGTGGGCGTGGTTTAGCAAATACGAAGTAAACAAATGCATTACAGTACCAGCTGAAATCCAAACACGTCTCTTTAACCCATGATATTCCTCTGCTAGCTACTACATCGACATGCTAATGGTCAAGAGTGTGATGGTCAGGTTAGCTAGTCCAGTAGTTCTCAAAGGGGGGTATAGGGACCCGAGGGGTCCTTTAGGGCGTTCCAGGGGTTCCCCAGCAAAAAGATCCTGTGACAAAATTTTATCAGATAAGGGTCTGTGGTCTAATTTGTTTCAGTTTAGGGGTCCCTGATGTGAAAAAGTTTGAGAACCACTGAACTAGTTAATCTAAATTGCTCTTGATTTGCTAAATCTATGTATACTGTATGTTTCAGTCTTTAATGGAAGCTTCAGCAGTTTTCCAATGAATGATTTGGATATTAAGCACTCTTGTTTAAACTCTTCACCCAATTGAAAACCTTTACTGAATTCTCAATAACAAAAGAAATAATAATTTTGGCAGTGATGAAAGACAAACTTTATCTCCTTTCTTAAATGCAACGTAGAATAAAGCTGCCACTCCATGAAACCAACGTATCATTTGTTTATATCCTGCATCCTCCATAACACACGTTTTTTTCTGTAGCTGACTATAAACAGGGCCAAGTTAGAAACAGGACGCATGAAGAATGTTAATATTTACCAAGCAAGACAGAAAATCAGCAAGGAGGACTGATCTCATTACAATGGGAGAATAAAAATGGTAAGTAATGTTTGAAAAACAAAAAAAGAAGTGTCACATTTGATTAACTCATCATGGAATCTGTTTCCTGAGTGTCTAATCATTTCTTTAAAACATTCCTGAGTAATCCCCTGCCTGTCTGTATGACACCTTTGGCCACAGACAGCGGCCATCCTTTCATCATTAACCTTTACCTCACTTTCAAATTACTGTATAATAGAGTAAGGTAATCTTCTGCTCTGCTTAGCTAAGACCTTATGCACTGCATTTAGTTCATTGGTTTCCACAGTCTCCTTCAGATAAAAAAGTAATTTCTAATACACAGACAGATAAGACCCAACGGAAACTCTTTCATTTTCTGCTATATGGCATTTTGAACTTAAGTCAGAATCTTTACTTCACTATCTGTGAGCCTAGAGACTATTATTCCCTGCATATTGTCATTGGCCTTGTTCTTTTTGAAGAAACACACCTTTGCGCTCGCCATGAAAAACTGTCATTTCCGAGCCTCCACCTCTACATCATGCTAGGTGTTAAAGCATGACCAAAATAATGCAATAACTTGTGTCCGAAACAAATGTGAACTAAAATAAAAATGATTCATTCATTGTCATTTAATATTAGTGAGGAAGTGAGTGGGAGACTCCTTCCTGCAGCTCTTCCTCTTCAGGTTTAAGAACGCGTGGTTGACAATTCTCCAGCCCCTGCAGCCATAGCGGTATTCTCAGATCTGCCTCAAAGTGACTCATCAGCCCGTCGGCCCTCCAACGCTCTTCTTCCCAAACCAGGTCTGCCTGTGCCAATGTCTCTTCTGGGGATGGAGAGTTCTCCCGAGCCCCAGAGCATCACAGTTATTTTACTTCAAGGATGTTTTGCTTTAAGGGAAGGGAAGGTCATTCCTTTGCCTGTTGTAGACACATAATACACTTTGTGCTCACACACCATTTTAAGTGATCCCATGGGCCATTCTACAGTGTGCCCAATTCATAAAAACACAGTGTAGTCGGATGTTTTAAGTGCTGAAGCAGAAAATATCTGTGGATTACTTACTAAAATTACCAAATAAGCAAACATTTGCTGGGAGGTTGGGGGATGGGTACTTTTTGGGTGACATTTTTCCAAAAATCAACATTGCTGTTCACGTATTATGCACTTTATTCAATTTATGACTTATCTGGGTGCACACAATTTAGTAAACATTCTGTCACATGGTTCTTTAATTTGCAAGTAACACTTGCATTGGTTTTATATCTTACCGAGCTCCTCTGGCAAAAGGCCTGAAGCCTGGGAAGATGACCTTTTAAGCCTTTTACAGCACCCAGGAAGTGAAAGAACCCAACAAAGAGATGGAAGAAGTCTTGAGTTTAGCATTGTCAAAAATTGCTTTTTGTCTGGCTTTGTTATTATTTGCTGGAAGCTTATTCTTTCTTTGTAGATTATTCCTTTTGATATGTTGTTTATGTTTTGATATCTTTAAGCTTGTTAGATGTTTAATGTTGTTGTTGGTCAAGTATGACAATTTCAGCCTTATTCTTTCAGCTGCAGCCCCAGCGGTGTGAAACAGACTTGGGAGCAAATAATAAATGAACATAAAAACATAATTCTTACTTTCATATCTTGTAAGTACAACAAGTACAATGCTTTGGTGCTTTACTCAGTCTCTGTTATAGAAAATCAGTATAGAAAAGCACAACACTCAGACTCTCTACATCTCCCACAGCATAGGCATAAAATTATCCCATAGCAAAGTAACACAAGGCAGTGCGTATCTGTGGCTCAAGGTGCTGACACAGATATGTCAGTCGGACTTTCATATAAAAAAAATCATCAGGGAAAGCCAAAGGGCTTTGCCAGCCTCTGAACACGCTTGCCCTTCTAAGAGATCCTCTTCTAAGAGATCCTTTCTCTTCCTCTTCCTCCTCCGAGCTCCACAGGATCTATTATTAGGACTTAGGACTAATTAATACATCTATGGATCTTCTACAAATGGTGATGCCATTTCCCAAGAGAACTGATTAGTCAGTAGGCGGTGCTTTCACACGCCTGATCTGTTAATCCTGAACAAAACCTGCTCCAGAGCAGTTAAGGTACACACTTTTTCCTAACATACAGCGAGCGAGCTCTAATGGATGTGTAAAAATGCATGTAAAACTATATGCGATGTCACTCATGTTGACTTCTGACTGGAGGGAAAACAGAAACATCAAGGAAGTCAATCTTGTCCACTGAAAATATGTTGAAGGTGCACAAAACTTCGCAAAAATAGAACCCGGGTGTATTTTAATACAAGCGGCACAATCAGTAATTGGCTCATTCGGAACACTTCCTAACTGAATGTGTGTTAGTTACCATGGTGATGTACCCCAAGTTAGAAGTGAACCACTTTCGTATCCCTTAAAACCCAGCGTTAATCCTGGAGTTACCTCGCTAACCCAAATTCTGTTTCGTAGTACAGGTCTCAGGTCCATTTAGTTTCTTTATTGCTTAGTTGACCTCCTTTGAGTTTGGGCCTATAGGCTCTTTTTGTAATATTAGGTTTTCTTTACTTTTGTCTTTTGTTAACAACTTTATTAAAGCAATCTTTGTTTTTATACCTTTGTCCTTTTGCCTTCTTGACACTGCCATTTTACCATGATTTTCCACTTTATGTATATTATCCACTGATGATTTGGTGACATTTCAGTGCTACCAGCATGCATGTGGGTAGAAATGTGCTGGTATGTTACAGTATTAAGGGTGCATGAACATTACAGCATGGCCAACAAGTCCTCAAAATCACACCACAAAATTCCAAAATACGTCCTCGGTCTATGCCCTTCAGAATGACACACAGAAGCATTTCTGATCTGACGCCAGTGTTGAGGACGACATTGCAGTTTAAAAAACAACACAGTTTTTTTTGACACTGCTATGGTTAAGGTTTGGTTGGGTTTAGACACAAAAACAACTTAGTTAGGAAAACATTGTGATTTGGGTTAAAACTTCATAAGCGAGAAGTCAAGCCAGAAGCTCCTCCCTGTAGGGGCGTAGTAGTCATACTACTACGCCCAATGGACAAGTCATAATTCACCAGCGTGGAATGGCAGGGAGTTGCACCATAACGGGCACCAGAACCGGAGCTGGGCGAGCAAAAGAACTGGGCACAGCAGCCACCCAGTGAAAATGGCCGGGACCGAACACAATTTGATGACAGGGAATACAGTACCAAGGTGATTTACAGCGGCTCCGAACCAGACTTTGACAAAATAATGTGTGCTGAGAAGCAAGGGAACAGAGAATGTTAGGACTAACGCCACGTCCTCCTGTAACCCTCTAACTGCTAATCCCAGTAAACACAGCTGGACTGGGACTAAACCCAGCCTCCAAGACCAACGAGCCTGAGCTGGACTATCGCCTCTTGAGTTACAAAGTTGTATTACGAGACAGGACGGACCAGAGCTAGCTACATTGACATAATTCTGTTAATAATGTTAGTACAATTTTAAACTGAACTGTTTTAACCTAAAATTCTGGGGTTATCTTACACATTGCACCTTTAAAACAAGTTACTGAGATTTAATGCAAACAAACAGATAAACAAACAAAACAAACCTCCTTAGATGGGGTCAGAATAAAGGCTGCAAACATCATCAGTGTTTCTTAGATGTTTTCATAAAGACACAGTGGACAGCCAAGAAAGGAACAAAATAATACAAATAAATAAATGAAAACCAGTGATGTGGCAGGGTGAATTATGCATTATCGACAGTGTGATGACTTCTGCTAATGAAAAATAATAGTTAATAACAGACTTGTTTGTGGAGAAACAGAACACTCCTCTCTACAGGATATTACAATGACAGAAATGGATGAAGGGCTTTTTAAAAAAAAATCTTTATCCTTTACTCATTCAACCATCTTTTATACTCCAACTTTTAAGCTATCATTTCAAAGAGCAATTTACAAAACTCCTGGCAGTGATCTATCTGCAAGTAGTGTTTGTAGAGAAGTACATTTTAATACAGATTCCCTTGGCTTGTTTCTTTTCACCCGCGATCCCATTTGTGTTGGATTGGTGGATGAGCTGTGTCTCCGTTGAAAACCACTGAAGAGACCTTGATAGCACTCTCCATATGTTCAGCCAAATGAGTTCAAGCATTATACAGTGACTTGAGTGATGAAAGACCCCATCAATGCTGAATGTTGTCATTAAAACAAGCAGAAGCACGCAGCGCTCTCAGTATGAATGATCCTATGGTAAGAGTAAGACGTGGACTTATCCAGAAGATAGAGTGTAATAGAGGTCAAGCCATAATATGGAAGATTTTTACATACATTTTACCCTATTATATGCCTATTCATCAACTGGCTGAAGTTAATAGATGAGAAAAAGGAGACTAATCAATCATTTTAAATGCATGCTTTCTTTATGCTCACAGTCAGTTGGTATTCCACACATGATGTCTGTATGGCATGTTTGCCCTCATCCAGTCATACCATGTATAAACTAAACAAAATTATCTTTTTGACTGTTCTCATTATTGTGTGGTCTATTTTTGATTTCAGGGAAACTATAGAACTTGAGAAAACTGTGCCAACGTCTGTTAGTTTGAATAATGAACATGACCTGGTAAGGTTGAAAAAGACGCTACTCTCACTTTAATTTATGAAGCTTCAGCCCTGGGGTACCAGAATATTAATTTTTTACAATGATTTGATAAAACACTCATGTTGTGAAACAACATGGAATAAATGTCACGTGTATGTGTTTCTTAGCTATATGTAATCTTAATTAACTAATTATTAATTAAGATTACATATTATTTATCTTTATTTAAGTAATTTGTATTGAAATGTCTTTTTATATTGCCCTATGTTGCTTTTATGTTTTATGTAAAGCACACTGAGTTGCCTTGTTGTTGAAATGTGCTGTACAAATAAACTTGCCTTGCCTTAGCTAAAACAACAGATTTCTATACATTGCTGGGGAGCAGCAAATTGTAATGTGTTTGCATAGAAGCAGATTTTTATATTTGTCTTGTTGGAAAACATTTCAAGCAAAATGTATGTATTATTGTGACAAGTTCTGTCTCTACTGGGGTTATTGAGGGACAAAAAGTAAAAAACATGTCAGTCCACGCTTTGTGTTGTGTGTGCACGTGTGTGTGTGTGTCTGTGTGTGTGTTTACCCAGGCTCACTGTAAGAAATGGAAAACATTAAGAATATTATGAATGGTATATGTGGCCATTGTTTACTCAGCCGTTAATTCACCTACTTAAAGCTGTGAAATACGCTCTTTTCAGTCACTAATCACTCTCCAGTCACGCATGATGTCTGAAACAGCGCACTGCTGCCACATAACCCCACTAAACAACATCCTGGGGAGTCATCCATGCAGTGATGACTCCCCACTGCCCCACAGAGAAGGAGGAAAAATCTGCCACCACCATGTGCAACCCAGGGCAAAACCTTCTTCTACTTAAAGTAATATAATGTAAGACACCAGCAGATGCTCATCTTGCAACAAGCCACCCGAGTGGTCCACATCAAAGACAAATGGGCATCGTTAGCAATAGAGGGTACCACCTGATGGCCACACAATGTTCTGACTACCTTGTTGTACCTAGTTTCCTGCTGATGTACAGCACCAAGGATATATTTAGTCAATAAGCTGTTTAAAAGAGACTGTATCGCTAAACAGCCCAAACCAATCTCAAACAGACATAGTAAAGCTGAACTTTGTAGATAAAGCCATTTGTTTTTCCCCTGCACCCTTTAGACAGTGGAATCAACAACACCAGTTCAGTGAGAGACACTTTTGTTGAATTGATCCTTTAGAGCAATTGGTCATAAAGTTATATTTGGCGGTAAAGGCTTTGCTTTTTGAGGGAGCTCTCACAGAATACTAGAATTCTGCTGAGAGAGCGAAACCCTCTTAATAAACACATATGAACATAAATCTTAGTTAAATATGCAACACAAAATAGCACATAAGGAGGAGGTTGGGGCGGTGGGGGGGAGCTGCGGCAGCAAACGGCACTGGCATGAGCATAAACACAGAGCAACAGTGATAAGTCTCCGGTTATATACGTGCGTGAATATGATGGACGGTTGGACTTGTGAATGAGACAATAATTGTGAAGCGCATTGTCAACAGCTGATGCTAATCAGTCAATATGATATAAACAATCTTATAGAAACCAATCATATTGCATGATGTGATGCTTCATTCATCTTTCAGTGGTTCCCCCAGAAAGCTAAGTTTTGAGCACAAACACAATGCAGCTACTACATAAGTCACATTAGCTGCTGCTCTTATACTATTCCCATCTTGTGGATCAGATTCCGACTTTTCAAATACTGTTGCAATTTCCAATGTTACTACAAGTAAAGAGGGACATTCTCCTTTCATGCCTTTAGCAGGTTAAGGTGGTAGTAAACCTGTGTGGCTCTCCCTCTATCTTCATCTCATATTCATCATCCATTACCTGCCACCTATCGCGCAGGTAATGTTGCTTTTCATGTGCACAGTGTACAGTTCTCCAGGAATAAGTGTCTGTGTGTGTGTGTGTGGGGGGGGGGTGCATCTGCTCTCAGGTCTAGGATGTATTGAATTTCAGCAGTAGAGGGCACAATGGCACTTTCACAGCAGCCAGTTGATGGAATGATTTAATCAATTTAAATTAATTAGAACTGTCTTCTGTGAGGAACTTCCGAACCTACAGCATATGTAATTTTGCATTCAGCAGCTTCATTACATTGTGCATTTAACTGATGTTGCATTCAACATACTGTATGCAACCTCTGGAGGCTAAAGTCAAATCGTAGTCCTTGATTGAAATCAAATTCAATAAAAACATCCTGTTTTTGGTCTGCAGTGATGCAAGTCCTTGAAATATGCTACTGCTAAATTCATTAAAAGCTGATATGTAACTAAAAACAGAGTGTTTAGATCTATTTGATGTCTTGCTTTGAAAATATTTAGAAACCTGTAGAAACTAAAAGTTTTTCCAGGAAAGGGTTTGTGACCCGTCTACTAATCTACACTTTTAATTCTCAGAAACCTGGCAGCCAACTGGCACATGTAACAGTTAGAAGCAATACAGGCCTACAACCTGGCATAAGTCAGATCTTATATCAAATATAGGCTTTTGACTAAAAGTTGACAGCATGACTTATTGGCACCAACTCTGATTAAGATTTTATAGTATAATATATAAAATATAATATAATATGAAACAATTTTATTTCTTGATTTCTAAGTTACTGAAAAACAAGAAAATCAATACATTTTTAGTTCCTATAATGTTTTTGTTGTAGTTTCCTCATTAACTTCTAAACTGCTTTCAAAATTAAAAACAGACACTCTTTCTACATTTCAAGATTGCATTGTGTTATTTAAAGTACTCAGTCCCTCTTTCTAAATGGCAGGGGACGAATTTCTGTCAAGGATAGAAAGAATCAATCAGACGAGATGGTCTTTTTCTGCCTTTCTCTTCCTTTTACTGTGAGGACCTTGTGCATATTCCCTGTGGACCATGCCTGTCTAAATGTGGACCCTCTCACACGATTGAATGTGTCAGGGAGTAGTTGGTCTTCACGTCACAGCAGTGATGCCAGTTGCCTGGGGGCTTCCCTCGGGTGTAGTTTCCTGACAGCCTTTGGATTTGATCCCTGATCCCTGTTTTTTTTGTACATGACATGAGCACAACATTAGCAGCAACACCTTATTATTAAAGCTACTATTTCATTCAACAGGCCCAGGTGTGTCATTCAGAGTGTGGATAGATGTTCCTGCTAAAGATTCAGAGTCGGGGTTTCAAGCTAGCTTTGTCTGTCTGCTGTTTGGTGCTGTGCAGGAAGTGTACACTGGGTTTTTAGCTGAAAACAGCTGCCTGCTGCTGGTGGAAATTATGCTATTAGAGCATTGAGAGTCAACCAAAACAAAACAGTAAGTTGAAAGATGCTAAAAGGGTGATAATTAGTAACCCTTTCATGTACAAGTAGTCATGTGATTCACATTTACCGTAAAAAAAAAAAAGGATTAAGGATTGCATTCAAGTGTGTCCTCCTTTATCCCGTGATCTTGAGCCTCTGTCATTAAGTCCCTGTGTCGTAGTTTTAAGACCTATATTGTTTCAGTTTTGTCTTTATAGGATACTTGATTCTATTTTTCTGACTCATCACCTGTACATAAAATATGCATGATATATATATATGTATATATATATATATATATGTATATGATATGAATATAAATATGCATACTCCCACATTAACCTTTTTAAATCATATTACCACTATGCAAATGTGAAGCAGTAAAACCAGTCGAGTAATCTAGGAATTACATCCGTATTGAAAGCCCAGTGCCAACATTCAGTACCAATGCAGGAAGTAGTTTGTGCTTTTGCAGGGTGGAATGTAAGGGTGTGGAGGCTGAGGTGGTGGGTAGACAAGTGCAGTCCAACTCTCCTACAAGACACTGGAGTTTGCATCTCGTCAAGGTAACTTCTGCCATGATCTGTAACTATGCTCTTCCCCTAACCTTACCCTTTCCATAGTAGCCATGAGCACATAATAGAAAGTGTGAATAAAAAATAAGAAGTTGAGAAAAACTGTTTGCACTGCATAGACAGTAGGAGGAAACAGTGGGCGCAGTGGCTCCTTTTTGCCTGCATAGTGGTTCTCTTGCAGCTTAATCCAGCCATGGATTATCCAAAAACCATTTTATTTGGAGTTAAAACAGAAAGTGAGCACACCTGAAATGCTGTCAAGAATCCCTCATTGCACAAATAATCTGTGTGTACACGCAACTACGGCAAGTTGTCTACAGGAGGTTGAAACAGGAGCTCAGACTGTAAACTAAAATGGATGTTTACCACAGACAGTTTGGGAAATAATTTTACAGCTCACCTATGTTTGGTCTCTTCACAATTAATTCAGTTAATCTGTGGGGGATTCTTAAGTACCTGCAGGGACAAAATTACATCTAAATGTATTTTAAAATTAGACACTAAATATGCCATGTATCAAAATAAGCTAATAAGAATTTTTGTATTTTAAAAAGACTAAAAATACTTTTCCCAAGGTACCTTGAAATAAAATTCTACCGCACTATTTGATCTATCCCTTCACCAGGACACTGACTCAGTTGATTAAGTGGACGATGTTTGAGAGCAACAGCTTTTCTCTGTCTAATGTGATTAATCTGACATATGCAACCAGTTAACAGATCAAATATTCACATATCCCCACGATTCCCCAGATGAAGGTTAGTTTTACGTTAACCAACAGTTTAATGTTTAACGAACAGTTTGCTCAACTTTGAATTGCTTTTTTTTTTGTGCACAACCACTGAAAACCTAACATCGAATGGAAATAGTAAGCTAACATTATCTGTGAGGGCTGCTCGGGTCAAATAGTTAGCAAGAACATTACATAAATTGGTTAACAATTTAGCCCAGGCTACTAAAAAAAGCACCAAAGCCTAACAGGAACTGTTAAAGTTGTAGCAAATTATGGTAAAAATGGATGGAAAGCTGGAGACCTAACACATTTCTCACCTTAAGATCTTCTTCGGGTCTGGATCAACTTTCTGTTCTGATCTCAACAAGTCTGGGTAAATCACCAAAGGGAGGCAGCATTTTTATGATGTCACATAGACTTCTCACAAAGTATTTTACTGTATTTTACAAATTACAATAGCCTATGTTGTGTTTCAAATACGTATTTTAAATACATGTATCATAAATATTGCCCATATCCGAGTACCTGCATGATGGTCTGACTTTTTTTAGTGATGTTCATATCAAGATCTCAGCAGGTAACTTGGTGAGTATGTTATAACTGATGGACAAAACTACAAAAGACCCAATTTGTTTTAACCAAAATGATCCTTTAACATCCTCTTGTATGAACAGTACAGTGATAAAATGTCACATGCCCTCATAGCCTCTAGTTTAAGTCGTATCCAGTATCAGCAGAGAAGGGAGAGTCATAATTAACATCAAGATCCTTAAAAAGCTATTTGATGTTGACGATCAGAAAATTTTAATTTTCGCAACCAAACATGCTCCACTGGCTTTACCCTTTTCATAAAGAGATGCATCTCACGTTTCTTGTCACAGCCGGCGAAGATGTTGATGCCTCTGTTCAATTTCTTAGTTGGCCCAGTAGTATCTCTCCCAAGGACTGGTTGTCTTTTTATTGAACCACAAGAGCATTGTTATAAAAAGCGTCCTTTTCTTCAGATGAAACAAAGGCTGTTTAGTGTGTGTTCATATCTGTGGTCACTGTCCCCAGGTGGAATCAGTCGATGGGAACTGTCACAGGCTGATTTAATTTCCATAGGCTCGTTCAAAGGGACTCTCTCTTCATTACACTCCCAATGCACATTCCCCTCATTTCTACAGACAATCCATCTGCCGTTCTAAACCCTGTTTTGTCAAGAGTTGTTAGCGGCTCGGCCCCAGGGATGAGCACCGCAGGCTATTATTAATCTTGTTTGTTTCGTGTTTCTCTGTCTCTGTGCACTAGCGGGACTGAATGCCCAGTGGACTTTCTCTTCCACAGACATAATCAGTGATGTAAGTAAGTGCAGATTATCATTGAGACTTGTGAAGGAGGGCCGTCTCTGAGGTCTGCAAGTGTCACCTTGTGAATGATTAGACATTTGTACAGAAGCAGCTTTACTCTGCTTTGAATTTCTACTAAATTAAGTAAAAATACAAGGTCAAAGATTGGAAAAAAGAGAAGCATCTGAAGATAGATTCTGAAGATAAAGCCTCTGGACCTTTGTGCTGTGCATCAAGAGTTACAAATTTAATTAATTGTCATGTAAATAACAAAAAAATTTCGTTTCTGTGTTATATTTCTGCTTTGTGAAATTTAATACCGGGGGGATACTGCTGGAAATGAAATTTGTAGCTATTAATTAAACACCCTCAGCGAGGGTGATTTCCAGTAAAGTTATGCTGACCAGTTGTTAATGCTGTGAAGCCAACGGTGGGAAAAGCTGACAGAGTCAGATCCCTGATAATCACGATCTTGTCAGAGAAGGACGGGGCCAGAGGAGAAGGATACTGCTGATTCTGGCTCCAGCAGCTTTAATCCAGCCAGAGGCACCGAGGATTTCTGAGCACTTCTAATCAATACGTTTACACCCATGTTTCTCATGTAAGTGAGATCTGATCTGGAATCAATCCCACTTTGGTGACTCTGATGCCTTGCTGACCTCATCTTTTTTCCATCACATTAGCATCGAACAAATTAGCTGTATCCCCTTGTGCTGCCTTACAGTCTCACAGACATCTCAGGAATCAAACTGCAAAGAAAAATGATTTTAGTTTTATTGCACTGTGGATGTTTTTTCTTTCAATTTAACTACTGCATAGTTCCCTGAACTCATAAATCTGTTGTCACTATAAAATTTAGTTTCTGCAAAAACAATGCACAGAATAATATAACAAAATCTATTTCAAGTTTGAATGCAAATTAATCACAGCACTTTTCACTGAAGGCAGTTGGAAGAACACTAAACAACAATTTTGAAAGTTACATTAAAATTCAAAGGCACTGCAGATTGAAATTTCATGAGAAACACCTCAAAATAATGCAATACACTATACAGTATGCAGGCTGCTGATGCTCTTGGGGATAAAACATTTTGTGCAGACGTTCATGGTTCCCACACAATATATCCTATGACTTTGGTGATATCTAGCATCACCATGAGGTTGACATTTTGTGTGTTTTGTGAGGGAAATGTCTCGACAACTCTTGGATGGATTGCTATAAAGTTTGGTGCACACACTTCATGTGCCCCCTCTGAATGAATTGCAATTATTTCTGCGATCCCCTGACTTTTTATCCAGCGTGATCATTACATTTTACATTTACATTCATTAATTTGGCAGATGCTTTTGTCCAAAGTGACATACAAATGAGGTACAATCCAAGCCTCAATAGATCAAGGAGAAGCCTTTCAGAATAAGTGCCTCAACACTCAGTTCCACATTCCACCTGACACAAGGATTGAAGGTGAAGTAACATATAAGTGCCCAGCAATCTATTTTTTTTTTTTTAAGAAAGAGCTAGAAAAGGATCAAAGGAGCTTATTAGGTTAGCAAGTACTCTTGCCAAAATTTAACTGTGTCCAATACTTTGGTTTATGACCAACTACTTGCAAAGCTAATGACATCAGTGGCCTACTTTTTTTTGTGCTAATTAGCAAATGTTAGAATGCTAACATGACAAACAAAGATATATATATATATATATATATATAGAACAAGTATATAGAACAAGTATTTGATACACTGCTGATTTTGCAGGTTTTCCTACTTACAAAGCATGTAGAGGGCTGTAATTTGTATCATAGTTACACTTCAACTGTGAGAGACGGAATCTAAAACAAAAATCCAGAAAATCACATATGTATGATTTTTAAATAATTAATTTGCATTTTATTGCATGACATAAGTATGTGATCACCTGCCAACCAGTAAGAATTCCGGCTCTCACGGACCTGTTAGTTCTTCTTTAAGAAGCCATCCTGTTCTCCACTCATTACCTGTATTAACTGCACCTGTTTGAACTCGTTACCAGTATAAAAGACACCTGTCCACACACTCAATCAAACAGACTCCAACCACTCTGCAATGTACAAGACCAGAGAGCTGTGTAAGGACATCAGGGATAAAATTGTAGACCTGCGCAATGCTGGGATGGGCTACAGGACAATAGGCAAGCAGCTTGGTGAGAAGGCAACAACTACTGGCGTAATTATTAGAAAATGGAAGAAGTTCAAGATGACGGTCAGTCTCCCTCGGTCTGGGGCTCCATGCAATATCTCACCTTGTGGGGCATCAGTGATCATGAGGAAAGTGAGGGATCAGCCAGAACTACACGGCAGGACCTGGTCAATGACCTGAAGAGAACTGGGACCACAGTCTCAAAGAAAACCATTAGTAACACACTACGCCGTCATGGATTAAAATCCTGCAGCGCACACGAGGTCCCCCCGCTCAAGCCAGCGCATGTCTAGGCCCGTCTGAAGTTTGCCAATGACCATCTGGATGCTCTGTAAGAAGCATCTTAAGGTCCTGGAGTGGCCTAGCCAGTCTCAAGACCTGAACCCAATAGAAAATCTTTGGAGAGAGCTGAAAGTCCGTATTGCCCAACGACAGCCCCGAAACCTGAAGGATCTGGAGAAGGTCTGTCTGGAGGAGTGGGCCAAAATCCCTGCTGCAGTGTGTGCAAACCTGGTCAAGAACTACAGAACATATGATCTCTGTAATTGCAAACAAAGGTTTCTGTACCAAATATTAAGTTCTGCTTTTCTGATGTATCAAATACTTATGTCATGTAATAAAATACAAATAAATTATTTACAAATCACACAATGTGATTTTCCGTCTCCCACAGTTGAAGTGTAACTATAATACAAATTATAGACCTCTACATGCTTTGTAAGTAGGAAAAGCTGCAAAATCAGCAGTGTATCAAATACTTGTTCTCCCCACTGTGTGTATATACATGTGTATGTGTGAAAGGAATTGTGCAGTAATTATTCACCTGAAAGATGTGATTTAGAGCAATTAATGTTGGTAATTAGTCTTGTTCTGTGGGTGTTGTGTTAACGTGCTCCTACAGGTGCTTTGCTGTGGAAAGGCCAGAGGCATCTGGTGCCCAGCACATAGAGGATGCACGCTAGATAGTATATTTCTGAGGTGAGGCCAGTGGTTGCACTGCTCATTTGCTACCACAGCTGCTCCTGCTCACATAACATTTTAGTAAATGTAGCATTTAATAAGGGGTTATTACCGTCACCCTCCAATCGCTGCTGTGTTGAGCTTGACGAATGCTTGGACGAGGGGGATAAGGGCAGCTCAGATGTCAAATATCAGATCTGGGCATAAACTCCATGTGATTTGGCAGATGAACTAGCCTAACTTGCCAGTGGTTTGCTACATCCCTTCAGCAGAATGACTCAGTAATGTCTAGTCTGGAGCTTGTTTTTAATCAATTATATTTTCACTTAACATTTGTCGGACTGGTTTCTTAGAGAGTGAGGTTCTTTGACTAAATACACTTTTGGTTTAGCGGACTTATTTGCAGTGACACCACATCACTTGTGAGCCCCTGTGGATTTTTCATCCAGAATACCTCATTAAAACAGATCCGTTCATGACCCTGGTGCTCATAGAACAATTTCCAGCTACATGCATCAGAAAGCGACCAAAGAGGGGATTTCAACAAAAGACTGACATCTCCCGAAGCACAATTGTAATTGTGCCCTTCAGATGAAAAGAGCAGCAGAGTACCTTTATGCCCGAATGGACATGATAAAATTTTTCATTAGAATTTGATTTCTATGGCGTTTACATTGACTTGTATATAGTGTGAGTGGGAAAGCCATGAGGTCGGTTTGCAATTCTCATTAACTACTACAAAAGACTGTCTACAGCTGTTAACATTAACCATGAACCATATGCAAGCACACCTCACACATGCTTTTCACTTACAAACCCAAGGTAAAAATAAAAGTGTGAATATGTTTTTTTACCTCCACAAGTAGATTTTGGATCATGCACCAAAACATTAGAAAATTAGCAGAAATAAACTGAAAACCCCTTTTGATTCAAATCCAATTGCTGTATCTAATTTCCCCATTATTTTTTATTTATTATTTCATGTAACTGCAAATGTAAATGTATTTTCCTCACTTTCACATTATTTTGCTATTTCTAAGATTTAATATTTGTGTTTATACATTCTACTGGAACTCATTTGGCACATCAACTATCATTATCCTCTTGGTATTACAATAGTTCTCACATCAAAGACCTTGCTTGGGGTTCAGTGAATGGAAATGTTTGTCGGATTTTGTCATGTAGAGTCTCTGTTTAGAGGTGCAAAGTGTCCCGATGCACACGGCATGTGATGAACCACATATGTATGTACTTGTGTATTTAACCTGAGGCGAGGATTTAATGAGCATTTACAAAACAAAGAAAGCATGGCAAATCAAATGGGTAGATAATGTCCCTGAAGAAATGAATTAATTGTTTAAAAGTACTTGACAGTTAATGATCAAAATCAGCAAAGGAAAAAAACAAGATATTTTTTTAAAACCATATTACACCCGCTACTTAATCATTCATGATAAATATTCAGTATGAAAAAAAATTAATTATAATTGCTATATTGCATATAGCAATCTCATGGCCGTAGGGCTTTTGCCAATGAGACTTCAGGACTTCCTTTCTACACAAGCCAAAGACAAAAATAAACAAACCATCCCAAGTATCTCTTCCTATTAGATAGAGTGGCTCACCATAATGAGCCCCATGTTAAATAACAAGGAAATGTTCAAAAATATACAGCATATGTCAAACAATGAAGATTCTATGATAATTAGAGGAGAAATTCCTTTTGGAAAAGAAATATAGTGAAGTATTCAAAAGTCTTTGTCACACAGTAAAGAGTGCACAGGCTTTTGAAACAAGTCGTGTTTATTTGTGTCCCTTAATCATAGTTACAGCCTCCAAGGGATTCACATTAAAAAAATAAATAAATGAAAACCATTGTTTCCCGAGAGAAAACAAGGGAAACTAAAAAAAAAACAATGAGAAACATAGAAGAACAATACCAATATAATCATTTGATTATCTTGCTAGTGAGCCCTTCTTGACCAGGACGTTGTCGTCCAGCACTAATTAAAATTAAATCTATGTGAGTGCCAAAAATCGTGTCCAATTGATTTCTACCTTGACAAGCTGATTAAAGTGACAAAGTTGTCTCTTATTTAGAAAAGGCGCTAGAAAAGCTGATTGGAGGGTTTTTTTATACAGCTACATGAATTGGTAGGAGGTTCGCATAAACTTTCTTGTGTAGAATGTGCAGTGTCAGCATCCTCTCCATAGTAGTCTTATCTCTTAAATGTATTACTGAAGTGATGTTTAGCTTTGCTAAGGGAGCTGATTAATGCACCTTTGCTTCAACATGGAGTCTTTATTTTGTAATGATGGTTATCTTATGGCAGCCCCATGTATCTGAATTCATATGTAAAGCTTTATTCTTGAGGTTTTGTGTGGAGCATTTGCTCAGGAGGAGACCCCTGACAGGACAACAGTGCATACAGTACCCAATTATCCAATGAGGTGTCAGTGGTGGCTGGTGAGCCAGTGTTATTGTGTAGATAACTGTAGCAAGTTATGTTTTCCAATGTGTGTGAGCTGTTTAAGCTGTAGCTTGTCTGAGTGGTTCTGCCAGTAGGTCAGTGGGTCTGTCTGTTGATTCCCAAACAAAGTTGAGCTGCAGATTATGGAGATATGCCTGTACAGGTTTGTTAGACAACCACAATCATACAGCAGTAGAGTTTTATGTATTGTTCAGCTGTAGGATTTCACAGATACTCTGGAGTTTTATGCCATTGGCTGTTAGGCAAAGGCAAAGTAAATTACCTTGCGTTCGATTCGCGAGATCACGCAAGAATACATCTTGCCATGGTTCATGTTATGCTCTTGTGGTGGTTCCCCCCAATCATTGTCCTATGAGGAACTACTGGCAGCTACAGGTGTGATTTACAGAGCAGGTCCACTATTGGCGACCTGACTTGCGACACTGCACAAAGCTGAGATACCTGGCAACGTGCACCAAGCTAGCGGTGTGACGAGAGGTCGTGAAAAATGTACAAATTTGGACAGTGCTCACATAAAGACAACTGTCTAAACAGCTGTGTGTACAAAAAGGAAATGCTAAATTGAGGCTAATGATAACTCCCACCCACACCCACAAGCTACTGGTGGGGTAGTGTTGCATTGTTCAATGAACGTTTTGTTCATTTGACCTAATCTTGCATATGACTCAGGAGGAACAAGTAGTCTCGGGAGGAACGAGTAGTCTCAGTGAGTAAGTGTGGATGGTCTTGGACTTGGAAACATCCTTTAAGTTGTTTCACAGATCTTTAAAGTGTTGAAGAACATGTGGATCCGTGTTCAGCCAGTTTCTATGTTCACTCGTCACACGGCAGCTGCATGGGCTCCGTCAGCACGGGACACAGAATTGATTAGTTCGCAACTTATAACTGTGGGTCTCTGTATTTGAGTCGTAAATTTGTCACATGACAGCTCGACTACAGGGCTGTGTTAAACAGGCAAAACAAATGTGTAATTGTTGTTTCACTCGGGAACCGAATGCCAGTCTTCTGGGTCTGGGACTAACTTACAGTGGGTACGGAAAGTATTCAGACCCCTTTAAATTTTTCACTCTTTGTTTCATTGCAGCCATTTTCCAAAAATCAAAAAAGTTCATTTTATTTCTCAGTAATGTACACTCAGCACCCCATCTTGACAGAAAAAAACAGAAATGTAGAAATTTTTGCAAATTTATTAAAAAAGAAAAACTGAAATATCACATGGTCATAAGTATTCAGACCCTTTGCTCAGTATTTAGTAGAAGCACCCTTTTGATCTAATACAGCCATGACTCGTTTTGGGAAAGATGCAACAAGTTTTTCACATCTGGATTTGGGTATCCTCTATAATTCCTCCTTGCAGATCCTCTCCAGTTCTGTCAGGTTGGATGGTAAACATTGGTGGACAGCCATTTTCAGGTCTCTCCAGAGATGCTCAATTGGGTTTAAGTCAGGGCTCTGGCTGGGCCATTCAAGAACAGCCACGGAGTTGTTGT
>NC_060167.1:19421439-19425509 GCF_021292245.1 Micropterus dolomieu
CTGTGAGCTGTAAGGTCTTATACAGACAGGTGTGTGGCTTTCCTAATCAAGTCCAATCAGTATAATCAAACACAGCTGGACTCAAATGAAGGTGTAGAACCATCTCAAGGATGATCAGAAGAAATAGACAGCACCTGAGTTAAATATGAGTGTCACGGCAAAGGGTCTGAATACTTATGACCATGTGATATTTCAGTTTTTCTTTTTTTAAAAATTTGCAAAAATTTCTACATTTCTGTTTTTTTCTGTCAAGATGGGGTGCTGAGTGTACATTACTGAGAAATAAAATGAACTTTTTTGATTTTTGGAAAATGGCTGCAATGAAACAAAGAGTGAAAAATTTAAAGGGGTCTGAATACTTTCTGTACCCACTGTACTATCTACCCCAAAATGCCGAGGTGCCAGTGCTACGTATTGGTGCGTATCGGTGTTGTGCCGAATTCTGCCTGCCTGCTGAGAATTGCATGCACCTCACAGGTGAGAACGGTCATTTATGTTGAGAAAAGAGGTGGATGCATATCTCGGCAGTTAGCCTAAAAAATTTGTTCTGCCAAATTATGCATCCATCTCTTTAGGTCCTTTTCAGACACTTTGCTGTGCTCATTGATCAAGTGCGGTTATCACCACATATATTTACTGAATGTCAATGAATGGTACTTCTACTAAGTGTATTAAATTATTAAAGACTGTAAACGTTCATAAAATATATCATTTATCACCATTGATGAACCCTACAAAGAATATTATAGCGTTTAAAAGCAGTATTTGGAGGTGCATGCAATTCTCAGCAGGCAGGCACAACTCGGCATAACACCGGCCCACTTCAAGCACTGGTATAGTGACAACAGCAAGAAGCGAAGCGACTGTTGCCCCCATTTATCATGAGCTGAATGGGGGCAACAGCCCCTAAAGAGCTTATTGTAGATGCTACGATAGCCAGTATATATACAATATAAAAGTAATGTAACCTGATTACTTTCAGTTACTTTTGGATTACAAGAGAGTATAATTATGGTAATTAAGGTCTAGGTTTGAAATATATTATTATTGTTGTTGTTATTATTGTTATTAAAATTATTAATAATAATATTAATATCATTAATAATAATATTAATAATACGGGTATTATTATTATATCCTTCAGTTACAGGACAGTCTCATTGAGATTAAGAATCTCTTTTGCAAGGACATGGCCAAGACAGGCAGTGGCATATGAAATGAAAAACACATAGGTACAGACAAACAACACAGAAGAATAGTGAGCTCACTTTTCAAAATAAGCAATTTTGAGTCAGTTTCACAATTTAAAAACATTTACATAAGGAGTCTGCCTCTAATTTTGTCATTTTGGATTTAAAAGCATTTAACAAGATGAATTCAATGAGTTTCAAGTCCTTTTGCATCATATTCCATACTGAGGGTGCAGAATACACAAATGCCCTTTTTCCAGTTTAAGAGTGTTGCCCATTACTTTTCTGCATGATACAGCAGACCAAGAATTGCTGTATATATGAAGGTGTACCAATGACGCCTACGGGTGTCCAGAGCAGGCCATCCTACCAGAGAATATAACTCATAGGGTTGAGTCTGAGCTTTGCAATTGGAAGCATGGTAAGCTGTGTCAATATTATGATGATTCGGTTCAGATACATATACACTGGCCTTTTATTGTGGCCAGCCTAAGGTACACCTGTGCAATACCCATGCTGTCTGATCAGCATTTTGAAGGAGAAGTGCTCACTAACACAGATTTTGACAGATTTGTGAACAATATTTGAGAGAAATTGGCCTTTTGTGTACATAGAGAAAGTCTTAGATCTTCGAGATCAGCTCATGATGAATGGGGGCAAAAAGAAGTGTTTGCATTTATAATTTTGTTCGGCATATAAAATATCACCATAGTTCAGAAGTTATAAAAAAGTGGCGGCCACAATTCGCATTTTTACATTTAAAGAAAACACAATTTATGCAAGGATATCAGACCAAACACATTTACAACAGGATAACGTTACAATTTGATCCAGATAAAAATAGCTGTTATGTTATTAGACATACATAAATTGGGCAATGATGTTTTTTGCCGAACTAACTTTTTGTCCACCAGTCAGTATCACCACCTACAGTTCCAAAATATTTTTTAATATAAGTTACTGCAGCAGTGGCACTAGTAGCAATATTTATACGTTAGCATAGCAAGCTAACAAACCTTTAGGTTATACTACATTTGTGTATTTAAGCTTAGCAGTTTGTCCTCTTAACTTTAGATGTTTCTTTAAGTTAGAAGTGGAATATTTGGATGATGACAGTAACTTTACACTTGGAAGGCATAACTTGCATTACTGTGATGTTGTTCCCCTTTTCTGAATGAAACAGAAAATGATGGCAAAATTTCCACCAAGTGGAAGCACCACCAGCAGCCATGTCTGCGTCGCCCCACATGAAAATGTCACCACCTAAACAAAAAGTCAGGTTTTAACAACACCTTGCTCATTCGCTTTTTTGTTCAATACTAAAATTTCTTTCAGTTTTATTTTTTTAAATTGACCCTTCGCAAAGCCACGCCCCCCTTAGTTACTGTTGCTCCGACAAAGTCCGACAAACTTTCCCACCTGTCGGACTTTTTAGTATGGCGCTACCATTGTCTATTACTGCACTCTCTGGAGATATAGTGTCTACTTTTTTGGGAAAAAGCGATCTCAGAAAGAAGCAAATAGAAAGGTTTGCATTATACATTTGAAGGTTGCATGCAGGCTGTCAAACTGATGTGAAAAAAAATTATGATAGAAGCTAAAGCCTACCGATCACAGAGTGAAAGTGAACCACTACATCACTTAATTTTTTTAGGTTTTGGAAAGTGAATAATTAGGTAATTATTTAAGTGGCTTAGCGAAGGGTCAATTGCATGTTGATGTCAATGTTTTGGTAAATAGTTTGGTAAATCACTCACCCACTGAAACTGCGCCAAAGGCTACCATCTAAAGAAGGCCCCCCGAGTAGTTGTGTTCACACTGCGGATGTGTCTGCTGCATGGTATTATACCCTGTTAATTTTAAAATGTAATCCTGTTAAGTAGTCCCCGTTTTTACAAAAGGTGCTGGTAATCTGATTCCGTATAAGTCCGTTCTTTTGTACTGTAATGGAATACAGTTACTTTTTTTGTATCCTCAAGCCGTTACATGTAATCCGTTACTCCCCAAGCCTGGCGATAGCTATATCAGAACTGCATTTCTTCACTGATTTTAGAGCAAAGAACAGCACTGAAGGCTTTTCTGGATGCCAAATGACTTTGGCTTTCCTACTACGTCATATGGTTCATTGATGTGATTGGTTGAATTTAACCAGTGATAGACGGTGACAGATGGTTCATCCAATCACCTGGCGAGTATTTTTTTGAAAGTGCCTGCCTTTTCCAAACAATTTCCAAGGACAACTTCACAGATGGTTCTGTGTAACAAACCATCTGGCGCGTCAGTTTAGCAAAAGAATGAATGATCTTGAAACAAGCAATAAGCCATTTTTCACGTGAATTGTGCACCTGCAAGCACACTTGAAAATAAGGTGCAGAGTATTTGAAAGGACAACTTTTACCCCCTGTATGTCTCATTTGAATGCCTGTCCTCGGGGTGCCATTGGCAAAAAAGAATATTTACAAGAAGTCATGAATTGCCAGAACAACCAAAATCTTTAACTTACTACATTACTATTATTACTACTACTACTACTGTAGTTATTCAATCGATATTGAAAATAATCGTTATTTGCAGCCTTCTATTATGGTATGATTCAGGTAGTATGTCATCTATAAAGCATTTAAAATGGGTCAAATCAACAGCACAAAATTGTTTTCAAAGACTTTAATTTTTTTTTTAAATTGATTTCAATTGATAAATGATCCACATATCAACTTGTTTAACAGACAATCGTGGGTTTTTTCCCCCACATAAGCTGTAAAAAATTTAAATGTTGCTGCTGTTTAAATTGCCCATTTCACTCTCAGTGATTCATTATACATGCAATGAGATATGTGATTACCATTTTGAGTATCAGCCCCCCCCTTCAATCATCCACCC
>NC_060167.1:19425609-19667723 GCF_021292245.1 Micropterus dolomieu
AGGTACACCTGTGCAATACCCATGCTGTCTGATCAGCATTTTGAAGGAGAAGTGCTCACTAACACAGATTTTGACAGATTTGTGAACAATATTTGAGAGAAATTGGCCTTTTGTGTACATAGAGAAAGTCTTAGATCTTCGAGATCAGCTCATGATGAATGGGGGCAAAAAGAAGTGTTTGCATTTATAATTTTGTTCGGCATATAAAATATCACCATAGTTCAGAAGTTATAAAAAAGTGGCGGCCACAATTCGCATTTTTACATTTAAAGAAAACACAATTTATGCAAGGATATCAGACCAAACACATTTACAACAGGATAACGTTACAATTTGATCCAGATAAAAATAGCTGTTATGTTATTAGACATACATAAATTGGGCAATGATGTTTTTTGCCGAACTAACTTTTTGTCCACCAGTCAGTATCACCACCTACAGTTCCAAAATATTTTTTAATATAAGTTACTGCAGCAGTGGCACTAGTAGCAATATTTATACGTTAGCATAGCAAGCTAACAAACCTTTAGGTTATACTACATTTGTGTATTTAAGCTTAGCAGTTTGTCCTCTTAACTTTAGATGTTTCTTTAAGTTAGAAGTGGAATATTTGGATGATGACAGTAACTTTACACTTGGAAGGCATAACTTGCATTACTGTGATGTTGTTCCCCTTTTCTGAATGAAACAGAAAATGATGGCAAAATTTCCACCAAGTGGAAGCACCACCAGCAGCCATGTCTGCGTCGCCCCACATGAAAATGTCACCACCTAAACAAAAAGTCAGGTTTTAACAACACCTTGCTCATTCGCTTTTTTGTTCAATACTAAAATTTCTTTCAGTTTTATTTTTTTAAATTGACCCTTCGCAAAGCCACGCCCCCCTTAGTTACTGTTGCTCCGACAAAGTCCGACAAACTTTCCCACCTGTCGGACTTTTTAGTATGGCGCTACCATTGTCTATTACTGCACTCTCTGGAGATATAGTGTCTACTTTTTTGGGAAAAAGCGATCTCAGAAAGAAGCAAATAGAAAGGTTTGCATTATACATTTGAAGGTTGCATGCAGGCTGTCAAACTGATGTGAAAAAAAATTATGATAGAAGCTAAAGCCTACCGATCACAGAGTGAAAGTGAACCACTACATCACTTAATTTTTTTAGGTTTTGGAAAGTGAATAATTAGGTAATTATTTAAGTGGCTTAGCGAAGGGTCAATTGCATGTTGATGTCAATGTTTTGGTAAATAGTTTGGTAAATCACTCACCCACTGAAACTGCGCCAAAGGCTACCATCTAAAGAAGGCCCCCCGAGTAGTTGTGTTCACACTGCGGATGTGTCTGCTGCATGGTATTATACCCTGTTAATTTTAAAATGTAATCCTGTTAAGTAGTCCCCGTTTTTACAAAAGGTGCTGGTAATCTGATTCCGTATAAGTCCGTTCTTTTGTACTGTAATGGAATACAGTTACTTTTTTTGTATCCTCAAGCCGTTACATGTAATCCGTTACTCCCCAAGCCTGGCGATAGCTATATCAGAACTGCATTTCTTCACTGATTTTAGAGCAAAGAACAGCACTGAAGGCTTTTCTGGATGCCAAATGACTTTGGCTTTCCTACTACGTCATATGGTTCATTGATGTGATTGGTTGAATTTAACCAGTGATAGACGGTGACAGATGGTTCATCCAATCACCTGGCGAGTATTTTTTTGAAAGTGCCTGCCTTTTCCAAACAATTTCCAAGGACAACTTCACAGATGGTTCTGTGTAACAAACCATCTGGCGCGTCAGTTTAGCAAAAGAATGAATGATCTTGAAACAAGCAATAAGCCATTTTTCACGTGAATTGTGCACCTGCAAGCACACTTGAAAATAAGGTGCAGAGTATTTGAAAGGACAACTTTTACCCCCTGTATGTCTCATTTGAATGCCTGTCCTCGGGGTGCCATTGGCAAAAAAGAATATTTACAAGAAGTCATGAATTGCCAGAACAACCAAAATCTTTAACTTACTACATTACTATTATTACTACTACTACTACTGTAGTTATTCAATCGATATTGAAAATAATCGTTATTTGCAGCCTTCTATTATGGTATGATTCAGGTAGTATGTCATCTATAAAGCATTTAAAATGGGTCAAATCAACAGCACAAAATTGTTTTCAAAGACTTTAATTTTTTTTTTAAATTGATTTCAATTGATAAATGATCCACATATCAACTTGTTTAACAGACAATCGTGGGTTTTTTCCCCCACATAAGCTGTAAAAAATTTAAATGTTGCTGCTGTTTAAATTGCCCATTTCACTCTCAGTGATTCATTATACATGCAATGAGATATGTGATTACCATTTTGAGTATCAGCCCCCCCCTTCAATCATCCACCCATCCCACCCACCCACACACATGCGCACACACACGCGCACACACACATGCGTGCACACACACACACACTCACAGAGACACAAGCACATTGAAGGTCAGTTTTAAAGGACAGGTTTGCGATTTTAATGTTTAAAAAAGAGGAGAGTAAAGCCTTACAGCATCTGTGTTTTACCACGGAGATCATCTTTCTGACTCAGTACGGAACATCAAAAGGAAGCTTCACTGGCACCTGTTTGGGGTTAAATGCCAAGCTGATGGGCATGTAGCCAGCGTGGATTTTCATCTTAGAGCTGCTGAAAATAAATGCTAATGGTTCTGCTTATACTGATGGTGATGAAAACATTAGCATCTAATCTCTGACATGATGCTATTATTTATTTATTTTTCATGTTTTTACTGAGCTCAGTGGACTTTAAAAAGCCATCTGTCAACTTACCTGTCAGCATCTGTTACTGTGACTGTTCAGCAATTATTATTGTGGCATTATTTCCTGCAAAACTAAAAGAGAAAAAATATTCTAAAGAAAACATTTTCTGACGTGATGTGACAGGAAGAGAGAAAGAGAAACAGGCCGGCCAGCATTCTTTAAATGTGTCATTCCCTGACTATTTTTCTTTACTCCTGTTGTGTTCTTACATCAAAGGAAATGCCACGTTTGTCTTGGACTGAACTAGACTCAGTGACAATCTTCTCTCTCATGTTGCATTCATGTATGGTTTCTCAGAGAGTAGTTGGAGCAGCATAATACTGCTTTTCTCCTGCTGCCCACCCTCTCTACCGTACCTTCCACTTATGTCTCTTCGTTCCTCGCATCACACATTCTGTTTCTGTATCTGCAGAGGAAATAACTCAGATGGAAGAAGGGACCTGCCAGCTGACTTGCGCATCATTCATCACAGTCTGTTTGTGGCCACTGTACGCAGTGGGTGAGTCAGCAGCAACCTGCGTATGTAAGATTGAGACTGCACCACGACTCAGTGGATGACTGGGGGAGCATTTGCGGTCTTCAGGAAAGTGGACAGCTGTGCTGCTTTTGGCATGCTGTCAGACATCCTGCTTGCTTGCCTGCCTGCCTGCCACCTCTGACCCGGCTCGGTGTGGCTGGAATGCTAATGCATAAGGGCATTGTCATTGGAATACGCTGTGAAATGTCATTAGCGACGAGGCCAACCCATGCTAATCGCTAACATCTTGAAAAGGCTGCTTCCGACGTTTGTGCAGGGTTTGAATGAGTTGTTATAGCTGATGATTGTTATCTCCTCACAGTGGAGACACGCTATCCCCATCACCGTGCTGCTGCACCTATGAATCCACCGTGACAGAAAGCCCAATCTCACATCCTGCTAAGAGGATTGATAATGCAGCCAAGGGTGAAAAACATTGGTGGCAAGTTGGTATTTTCTCGTTGAATGGTCATACAGAATAAAAGGCAAAGCTGTTTATGTGATGATTTGGTGAATAAGCGATTTGTCATAGCAAATCCTGCTGATCCAGGCGGGCTTATTCACTAAAGAGTTATATAATTTATATAAAACCCCGTCCTGTATCTCACATTGCAAACTATGTTTGCAAATGAGCGTTACATTTTTATTCAAAACCACACACCTGTGCAACAAACCAGATAACTAATGCTATGCATACTCTCTGCATTTCTCTCTCACACAGATATACACATGCATACTGAGTAAATGTTTACCAATTAGCATTTCAAAACAAAAGAGAATATATTAGATTCTTATCGTGTGTGACTCATAATGGATTGTCATTTGGCTTATTCTGTACCAACAAACATACACTGTACACACTGGTGTGGACCTGTTAAATTTCACAACAGCATTGTGTTGGTGTTACATGCTAAAGGGAACAATGGAAAAATGTTTCCATCTTTGTCATAATAAAGCAAGGGGTCAGTTAACATCTAAATAGCCTCCCACCAACTTAACTGTTGTTCACCACTATTACTGTTCAATACTAAAGTACATACCTGAGTTTCAAAACAAAAACAAAACCTTTTTCAATGTCGAAAGGTGAGAGTGAGCAGTTACAGCTGCATCTGTCAGCTGTTCTTTATTTTGTCATATTTGATTTTGTCTGCTTTTTTCTTCCTTAACTTTTTATTTTATTACAACTTAAGCTTTAGAACCATGCAGGTTATATATTTCTTACTTCGCTGTCTTTATGTCCATATTGTCCTTAGCTTTTTATAGATCCAGATTTAATAGCATCCTTGTTCGCAGTGGAGATGATCCTATTTTCTGGAAAATTACAAATTTTTTCCATCACAAATTTAGGTGTGATGGACACAACTCTGCTCTAGCTACATCTGATCCTACAACCTGTACCTAAAGCTACATTTGTGGTTGTCCACCTACTTTAATATCAGCACATAGCCAAATAGTGGGCTGTAGTTTAAAATAGAGGAAATGGCAAGCAATTTAATAATTCAGAGCAACTGCTTACCCATACTGTGAGTGACACAAAGATGAACTACTTTTCAAAATAAGTCAGTCTTCTGATGTACGGCAACTTTGGCTAAATAAAATAAAAATTATGTTTTAAATCAAAGAATCAGAGTGCCAGCTATTGGTACCTGTAACAGTTTTCAACATTTAGTGCCCATCGCCAGAAATTATGTCCATAACCACAATCTTTCCCTAACCTTAACCGTACTGTAGATCCCATGCACAGATGATGTAGAAAGTAAGACTTTTAAAAACATTGACATTGCACGTAAAAAAAGTCACCTAATATAATGCAAGGTTTTTGTCCAACATGACATTCCCTCCCTATCACTCTTGCTCGGTGACAGAGGTGGCTGCATTTCAATCACTACCACAAAAGTACTAAGGTTGAATACCCAGCACTCCTGTTCAACTTTGAAAATAGTTTTTTTTTTTACTTAAGACTGAGGGCACTCAATGCAGGAAACGTTGGTGTTTATATTCTTCAGTATGCCAATGATAAGCAGTGCCTGCTGCAGCACAGGTGTAGGGGAAGTACACATAATATATTTAAACAACTCACTAGTGAAGGTCAAAGTCATTACTGTAGCTAACAATTAATGCTAAGGTGAAGAAGAGGATACTGGCAGGCTCATATCTTATTTTATGCATACCAATCAGATAGTAATGGGGGGGGGGGCTGCGGTGACCTTTCACTGAAGCAGAACATTACTTGCAATATTAAATAATTTCTCATACTAGTTGTGTTGATGCTCATATAAATGGGCTGTTTGGCTCTTTAATTGATACATGGAGTGCATGCTATTTTTCTCCTGATTAGAGTGGGCTTGAAATGTCTACATAGAAGCAGTCGCCATGAGCTTATCTGGGCTTGTTATATTAATCTAAACTCCTCACATTGTTGGCACAATAAGTGGGATAAATATGAATAATTAATTGTAATAAAAATGTGTAAAGTTCCAGAAAGTCAAACCGTGAAAAAATAAAACTGAAGAAATATCTTTATTACCAGTGATAGAAAATGAACTTAACTTTCTTGTTGTGTATTTTCTGCCAGACAGCTACAATTACCAACATCCCCATTTACATTGATGGCCCATTATACTGCAATTACCACTACAGCATCATGCCATAACTTAAAGTAATGATCTAAATCTGGCCAGCTGCACTTACAGCTTCTTCTCTATGACTCATTGTATTCGTGACCAGATTTTGATGTTCAAATCAGCCTATAAATACTGACATGTTTATATAAAATGGGCTTAAAACAGGTTCTACCGATCCTCCGCTTCCACACTGTCGTCAGTATAATCATGCTTGCATATGACCCAGCACACTCGGAGAAAACCACTCTCCATCTGCTGCTTTAGGAAACGAACACAAGCTGTTTTCGGCTCAACACATCTAACTCACACACCTGTTAGACAGACTTGCAGCTCGCAAAATATTATAAATTAGCTTCCTGCTGCCTTCGCTAAATGTAATGGGCTATATCAAGTTTACCAAGGAAAATTGCTCTACTCCTTCATGCTACTGTGATTCTAGGTGATTGTGACCTTTACAGAAAATAACTTGTCATTTAGATTTTGTTAGCAGCAAACTTTCTCCCATTTCCACCCGTTGTGTTCCCATGGTCACAAAATAAAGTGTAGGGTTATACTATTAGCACCTAGTGAGGATGCTAGTGAGAAGTGATGGACCCACTTGAGGACAGTTTGACATTATTACCATGTATGAAAGCTATTTACACCCCCAAGTCACTTTTACCTCCAATGACCCTGCAAAAATGATCTCATCATAAAATGTTATCTACCTATCAGTTTTACAGCTTTACCTTTCTGTGGAAAACAGCCATTGTATGGCAAAGGCTTTTTAAGTTATTTCTGCCTACCACATCACATCATTGCCTTCTATTCTAACAAACCACATTAAGTGATGTGTCCATCAGTTTATCAACCTTCAATGAGAGTAAGAGAATATCTCACCAAAGACTGAACATTAACAAATGTCCATCCAACAGCTTTTATCTTTGTAATAATCATTAAACAACACGTTTCCTTTTTATATGTCACGTTTAGCTCAAGCGCAGACACAGCAAACAGGGGAACGAGCCAAAAAGGTACAGGCTTATGGTGATGAGGCAGGCAAGTGTCAAACAACCAGGTAAGCAGTCCAGAACAAAAGCGATTAAATCCAACAAGGCACAGAAAAATAATCTGAAAGTCCGCATAAGATAAGATCAAAAAGATAAGTCCAACAAACCAGGCAAAGGTAGAACACACGAGGAAACACTGAAGATATGGCTGGGACGACTGATGAAGGCAATCCGACAATAGACAGCAGGCACAGGTGGAACTAATCAGGGAGGATCAAACAATCACACAAGAGGGAAAAGACAAAAGCAGGAAGTGAAGTGAACAGAAACGAGAGGAGAGGTAGGTAGCAAATTAAAACAGGAAGCACAAAACAAATGAATAAATGAAGGACAAAACACAGAGAGCTGGATAAGGCGCCGCTACCCAGACTTGCTGCCAATCTGCCCCAGTGGCCACTTGCGGAACTGCAACAAAGAAATCCCACGTGACCAGAGAAACGTTTAAAGCCTAGGTTGCACTACTGGATTTTAAGCCCGATTTACCAGTCGCCGAGCATCGGGCTGTGATCGGGGGGAAATTAGTGAGCAATTGACGCTCGCCAACAGGACACTTTTTACTCACCTCCAGCTCTCTCTGTAGCTCAGACAATCCCTGCTACCTGTGTGTGTTAATCCATTTATTCACCCATATATTTTGTCTTCATCATTTTTGTCTTTATAATAATAAACAACTCTGTTTGCCTGTAGTTTCGCATCTTTTCTCACGTCACTTTTCCCGTGTGGTATTTTGACAAAATGTGGTTTGGAGACGATTCATGGGTTGACAATATCAATATCCATCATTGTTGATTCATGATTTTATCTTTTCAGTGACACTATGAATTTGGATTCTGTAGGACATTAATCAACCTTACTGTTGCATCAACTAAAGCTCTTCATTTTGGTTCCCAAAGTAACCTTAACATCCCATTTGCACATCTGTGTACACCTGGTCTGAAGTATGTGTGAGGAGCACACATTCTCACTGCACGTTCTTCTTTTATCAATACCATTTTATGTGTGGCAAATGGCATACACATGTTTTTTGTGTAAGATTTTTGAGGCAGTCTGGAGTAGTAACTGAATTTGAAAATGCTTGATTTTTCCCTGCTGCTTATTTAATTTGTTAAAAATGAAGCCAAAAGGCTTCAAAAGGTACCGAGACATATTCCCGGAAGTGACTAGCCACTTATGTTTTTCTCAATCTATTATTCACACAACAACCAACTGACCATTTGCACAATCCATCGATACACATGCCTTTGGTTTAACTGTTTGGCCAGTAGTCAAACACCTTTTTTAAAAAAAATCCTTGTAAAGACCTGGAGGTTCCCAAAATATGCCAAACATGCTGAATTTGAAGTTTGTATAAAATGACGCACATGGTATCTGGGATTTTCTATTTGATGTAATGGTGCAGTCATGAAAAATATCTTTGAGTTGAATATTTCACTCAATATCAGTGTGCCGAAGCACTGGAACAACCAGATACCGTCTTGGGTAAAAGCAATGTTTTTTCTAACTTTGCTGTGAACCTCCTTAGGGAGAAATTAAATTAGAACACCAGGATTAACAAGGTTCATTCAACTAAATATCTGCACATTCAGCAAGCAATTACCTATGAAGACACTGACAACATGTACTCTTTATATTTTTTATGTCTTTTCCATTTTTTACACAAAGGCACTAAAAAGGATTAGTTTAGTTTTTTGCTCAGATTCATCAAGCCCAATCTAGTGGTTTTTGTTCAGAATTTACAGCTTAAAATACATTGTGAATTTCCAATTTTCCAAATTAAAGAAAAAGATAACTCTCAGGATGTGTAGTTTGCTCGTTGACAAAATGGCTTCTGTGGTCAGCTTGAATTCCAAAAGGCACCAGTTTTCATGCTGAAAAAAAGTAGCAAAACGTCCAAAGAAACTTCTACTAACAATATACTCCTATTCTACACTATTCAAATGTTCTGTAAGATCCAAACAAACATTGTTTTATTGCTTCCATTTTTCCCTATGGCAGTGGCCCCCATACTTTATTATGATCTCCTTTGGAAGTTAAATGGATGTGAATCTAAGTGGATGTGAGAACTGATTGCATTTTTATCGACTAATAATAAAAATATGGCGAAACTATTGACATGGGGAGCTACTGTAAGTGACATTTTACTAAATAAAATTAATAAGAACATGAACTGCATGTTTTTCCACTGCATGTTTATCATGAGTTTCTGTTGTACAAAAATAAAAAAAAGGAAGTTGTCAGCTGCAAGCTTCAAGAGCGATGAGAGTGACCCATAACATTAAAGCTGTGGCCAAACAGCTGAAACTTGCCTATAAAGCTCATTGAAGCCGAGGGGGGCTGCAGATTCAGGTGATAATGCTCATCAGGTTCATGTAATGCTCATCAAATGAGCGACCCCTTTCACATTTTCACATTGTTATTGTATTGTCATTTGATTCAATGTGATTGTGCTGCAAACTAATTTCCCTAAGGAACCTAAATAAAGATTGAATGATTGATCGACTGTTATTGTAGAAAAAACACTTCATAGCTGCTTTAATCCAAACAGTGTTTTTACATACAAAACACACACGCCTCTTCTGCTACATAAAAGGCTTCTTTATATTTAGGTTAGGTTGATGAGCGTCATCTGTTCTTGTTTTCTTTCCTGCCAAAAGCCTGCCCGTCTTGTTATTTACATGTCATTTTGCTTGCTAACCTCAATCTTGATAGCTTTGCTAGCATCAGAGTGCATTTGCTTCTCACAGTCATATACCTTTTTTGACATTTTTGCCTCTCATGTTAGGCACAATGATGACTCTGTTCAAGTAATTACTGGAATGCAGTGCAGCATATACTGTAGTTGTGTTATCAGTTACACCTGTATTTGACAATTCAGATTGTTTGAAGAAGGTCAATTCAACATACACTCCCCCCCGTAGTGGCACTATGCCACCCCAGTAGCTCCAGCTCCCCAGTTTGAGAGCTGCTGCGCTAAAGGCATGTAGACGGGAATGACAGGGTCAGTGGTAGACAGTGAGATGGTGGGGTAGACTGGAGATACAGACAGCAAGGCCTGTAGCAATGCCTAGATAAGTAATAAGGATGCAGTGAAAACATGAAGATGATGCTGACAGATCTAATTAAGCTCTGGGTGTTGTATGGTGCTAAATGAGGTGGCTAAAGGGTCTAAATATAAGGCTGCTATTGTTTCTGTTTTTCCCTTATACAGCACGGTATGTGATTCTATTTGAAGCACAGAGGAGCCAACCAACAGATCGCACAAAGCAACCTGAAGAAAGTGTTTGTGTCTCTCCCTGAACCCTGACACAGAAATGGACTGCTGAACTTGAAGGATGAGCAGATAGGCCCACAGCTGGGCCTTTGGTAGTTTATTTATTACACAGATGGTTTTCTGTTTTTGTCTTTTTGGCTAAATTGGTGCCAATTAGGGGGTTCCTTCTTCAGTTCGATGATAGATCCAAGTAACGTTAGAAGAGGAAAAATAAGTTTGAATTTGCCTTTTGGAAACTTTTTCACCCGAGATGATAATAATGGATAACGTAGAAACTTACACCCCTAGAAAGTATTTCTGCAATTATGTGCTGTGACTGTCCAATAATATGGGAAATAAAATCAGAAATGAAATCAGAAACTTTTACAACATGGAAGCAATGGTTTTAACTGAAATCGTTAACACAACACTAAACATCATTTAAAAGTTATGAACTGTTTTCTTCTAACTTTCACTCCAAATGCTTTGGTATAGTTTCTTTGTTTTAGTCTAATAAAAATGATTTTAGTTTTACATACATCTTATTATTTATTTCTTTTTTTCTGTCTGTTTAGGTATGGCATCCAATACAAAGAAGTCTAATTTTAAACATAAAGAGCTTTATTTTGAAATATGTATTTACCATGCTAAAGATGCTGTAGCTTTACTCTGGCATTCTTCTTGAATGGGTTTTTAAAGAAACTAGAGGAACACAGTTTGACATTCATGGAAACACTTTCTTGCTGAGAGTTACAAGAGAAGGCCGATACCACTCTTGCATCTGTGCGGTAAAGATATAGCTGGAGCCAGCTACTCCTTAGCTTAGCTTAGCATCAGTACAAGAAACGGGGAAACGGCTAACCTGGCTCTTTCCAGAGGGAACAAAATATGACTACCAGCACATCTAAAGCTCTAAAGTTCAAGTTTCTTTAATCCATGCAACAGCCTAAGTGTAAAAATGACATTCACTGAGTGTTGTGTGCCGGACTATTTTTTGGCTGGGATCAGTAACTGATCCCAGCCAAAAAATAGTCAACAAAAATCAAACTATTCCTTCAACAACAGCAACATGCAAGCAGATAAATGACTGGACAAATAACCCTTTAGTCCAAAAGGACATCATACCAACTAAATGCAGGAATTACAGCTTGCAGTTAAGAAAACCTCCAGTCAGCTGCATTCTCTTTCATTATTTTATTCATTATAAAAGTGCCAGTTTTAAGTAAGAAAAATAATTAATTAATTAAAAAACTGTAAGAAAAACATTGGAAAACTACCACCAGAGAGTTCATTCTGTAATGATCTTTATGTCAAGTCAGTTGTTTAGTTCTGTTGTTGTTGTTGTTTTGTTTTGTTTTTTTCAATCCAGCAAACTGATGAGGCATTTAATCTACCTGTTTTCCTTAGTGATTGACTTGATGATGCAACAACAGCCTTATCAGAGATAAATTCAGGCTACCTTTTTTTAGAAAATACCTTTTTCTATATGTGTTGACGTTGATATTAAGTTTTGACAATAACTGTGCAGCATCTGTTCTAATGTGGAGATCTAAGCATATGTGAAAGTACGGGCGTATCTCCTGCAAATGTTGTCCTGTGTAATGTGATCTGGTGAACAGATTAGCATGCGTACCAAACAATTCTGTCTTTATTGAAATGTTAACAAGGTAGACTGTTAATAATAACTTTGGGGCTGTTCCATATGTCAAGTATACAAATCATTTGTGAAGTGGTCCAACTTTCATTTTCAACTTTTCATTAATCATAACACAATGCAAAAGACAGTTTTCAGTTTGATAATGAGCATATTTTCTTACTTTCTGAGGCCTGTTGGGCGGATTCATGTTTGTTATTATTCAGTTAATGGACACAAACCTTAACCTATTCTCTGTTGTTGGCTCAAACAATAGACTCATTAATGTTTAATAATCATGTTTAATTTTCCAGAGAGACACTTATCTTTTTAAAAGTCAATAGAATAAGTTTCTTCGGAGAAATCTTTCATCATCAGGCCAATTCCTCAGCTTTGATGTGAGATAAAGCAATTGAGAATCACATTAATACCAAAACATGGTGGGGTAGATTTATCTCAACCAGCTAATGAGCTTGGGAATGTTTCCAGTGTGCATAATCAAATGCAGAGGAAAATACAATACATTATTAGCATATAACAAATAAATACTAAAACAAATCTGTCACTGTGGGAACAAGGAAGAGACAGACTGTGACAGAACTGGAAAGATTATAGAGGATTTACCTGTGCACATTAAAACTATTATAAGAATACACTTGCGTGTCTCATCGATATTTATCATTGTTTTCTTAATACAACCAAAAGAAACCAGCTTAGACAGTGAGAGTAGCTTGGCACTGACATTACTGGGTATTTGTTTACAAATGTATTTTTATTTTTATGGGTTTTTTTTCATATAGCCCAGTTGACAAGGTCAGAGAAAACCATGGTCCACATACAACTTACAACTTGAGTCTTATTTTCCTAACTTTGGACATAATTTTTATCAGTTACAATATCATTGAACTCCCTCCAGGTTAATTGGAATATCGCTAAAGGCCATAGTCTAGTCTAGTAATATAGTTTACTCTTCTCTGGTTGCTTGCTGGCCACTCTCTCTTTTTCTCTTCCTCACTTCCTACAACATTTTCTTCGGTCTTCCATAGTGAGAACACCGAGCTAGCTTCTTTCAAAGACTATTCACATTATATACTCTTTGCTTGTTCTTATAGCTAGCTTGCTGAAGAGTTCTGTTGAAGAGTCATGGTGCCGTAAAACTTTACTCTTTTCTAGCACTAGAAATCATGCCCGACATTTCAATCCTACATAGTGCCATAGAAAGCTTCAACTTGCCAGAGAGGCAATTATAGTGATGTCATTCACAATGATTACAAGTCAGTGCACCATCAAAATGATTTTGAAGCTGATAAGGTAAAAATACTTCATAGTGTTGCTTTAAACTCTTTGTTCCTAAAATATTTCCACAGGATCACGCTCAATGAAAGAAGTCATGTGACTTTGCTCATTAATCATCACCACAATTAGTGCCTCACACGTGTCACACAGTTAGTGTTGTACAGTCACAGCATAGGCTTTAATGTAGGCCGTCAGTTCACAACTAACTGCCAGTTAGAGTGAGAAAACACTCCCAAGATATAGGAATGATTAGATTGGTAGCCTGCTAATTTACAGAGAAATGTGTCTTTCAGCCAAGGATCAAAAAGACGCTGTGAAAACATTCAGAATTGCAGATGATACTGACAGAGCTAATTAAGCTGTGGGTGTAGTGTGGTGCTAAATGAGCTGGCTAAAGGGTCTAAATGTAAGGCTGCTGTTATGCTACTGTCATCTCTGCACAGTGTGTGATTATCCAAAGCAGAGAATAACAAATTAAAGTGTTTGTGTCTGTCGTTTGAACCAACCTGCCACAGAATTTGACTGCATAGTTTATCTTAAGCATGCAGGAGCAGGAGCCGAAACAAGGATGAATCCGTTGTTAATTTTTCTGTTTCACTTGTTGATTAAAAAAAATTGAAAGCGTGATTAATTGGAAATATTACCCCTGTGATTTATATCTCATTGTACCTGTCCCTCCACATTATTGATGCACAATTTGTATATGAAACAAGAGCAAGATTAACGATCCTTGACGGTAAAATATTAAATGATCCAGATGCAAATTTGCTGTATAGCTGTGCTTTTTGTAATTCAATTCAAGGGCAGAAATTAGACTTGCAAAACTACACCCATGCACAGGGAAATTACACTGAGATGTAGCCTTGCTGTTAGTGGCAAACAACAGGGAAATGAAACATGCACCAAAAGGAAGGGACCATCAATCTAATGTGATTCTGCTGCAAATTCTCTGCATTTCAGTATTGCCAGCCCTCACTGGGGATAGTCAACAGAGGAATGGCTTTCAGACACTTCAGCACCGACGCAGGAGGACTGCAGCACTCCAGATCCCACATAACAAGCATTAATGCATGTAAAGCAGTGCAATGAATGACATAAAATTCTCTATACAAAGAATAACATCTTGGAATATAATATTGTGGAATCCACTAAAAACCAAATCAGCTTCATTAGACACGGTAATAGCCTGACTCGTGATCGCAGTCCCAATGACTGTGGCGAGCGTTAACTCTGCTCATTAAGGAGATTTTGAGCTTCACTGTGATCAACACATGCCAGCATGAGATGAATGGCACATTATGACCCATTTATTTATGACATCTCTGTACTACACTGTAATTATCTTTTTTATTCTCAACCTGAATACGGTTATGCATCACGATGTGGCGAAGAAATTTCACTTGGATTTGTTTGAGGGAACTAGCAGTGTCACCATGGTGCAAAAATGGAGCTTGAGAAGCATGGGCAGATCGCAGCACTTCCTGTGTGTACGTGTGTGTGTGTGTGTGTGTGTGTGTGTGTGTGTGCGCGCGCTCATTTGTGCTTGAAAAGAAAGAAAGTGTGGGGTTGGATGACAAATTTGGAGAAGGGAGCGTGATTACAGAGGCACTGGCAGAATTGGTTGTCACTTCTGTAAAGCTTCAAAATACAGCCATCCTTTTCCAAACCCCCAACTTCTTACAAGTAGTGCAAGAAAGAGGCGAATGACTTAGAGCTGCTTACATATTATGGCTGATAGTAATACATGAAGGTACCATTTGACCTTCTTACTCCTTCAGTAGATATCTCAGTGCAGTCATGTCACGTCACGCAAGATGAAAGTCCAATAACCTTTGCATCATTCTTGCTCTCAGCTACAGAGAGACATCCTGGGAATGAGATATATGGGAAAAAGTGTGGGCTGATGAGAAAATCCACTACAACACAGCTGTTAGATAGAGTACAAAACATTAGGAGGCGGCAGGGCTGCAAACCTGTACAGCCTGCATCTGGGTCTGTGTTCCCAGCTACTAAGAGTATTTTTCTAAACTTAATCCCCTGTTAATGGTCATTACTTGTGGGATGTTAGGTTAGTAAGCTCACATTGTTAGGCTAACAATATCACCTCCCCAGTTGTATCATCTTCCTAGTGTTCATGTGTAGCAAAACTGGTGGGTCAACTTCATTGAACTACTGTTGGACTGAGAGCAAGCATACTTTTTTTTTTCTAAAGACTGTTAAGAAACTACCTCCAGACTGAGACTGTCCTCCCAAGAAGAATGACAGCATCATATATGTGCCCCAAAATGACATGACAACATTATATTTACGTTCAAGTAACAAAGTCCTCTAGTGGCTGGAGTAATAATGATGGGAGCAAAGGAGGAAATCAGGTATTGTAGAGTTCCAAAGTACGCAAATGGAGGTCAGGGCGGGTTTACACTTTATCTTAGAGCTGCTGATTCATGATGCAATGCTATTAGCTTAGAAGGATTTGTGTATTCAGATGTGGATTAGCCATGCTGTATTGCCTGTCAGTAAAACAGATGTCCGTATGGTTTTGTTTTCCAGCTAGGCTTATTGTCAGGATGTATATACCGAGCAATGGGGACTGGACCCAAACGCAGACATAATAGGCTGACTGGTGCAGTTCATTATTTTATTGCAGCATAAATGAGCATGTGGACAGCCTGAGGACTGGGCATTGCAGGAGCCCTCAAGCAGAGGACCTGGGTGCTGGGTGGAGCAGAAGATCTCATGCGGACAGCCCAGAGAACCAGGTCTGGAGGGCGACCAGGAGGACAACCTGGAGGCCAGCAGAACCCCTCTGGAGGCTGGCGGCAAAGGCGCAACCACTCAGGAGGCCAGCAATGAAGCTGGGGTGCAGAACAGGAGGTCACCAGCTGGAGCGTACAGCAGGAGGCTAGCGACTGGAGAACAGAACTCGAAACCGGCAACAACTGGGAGTCCAGCAGGACCCCGTGAAAATGGCCAGGCGAGTTCCATTAAAAGGTGACTGCTCAATTTCAGGGCGGTGCCTTAATTCATAGGAGTCTTGGAGCATACAGGAAAAACAGGCATGAGGGTAGCAGAATCAGGACAGGTACGTAGACACAGGTACATAGGCATAGCTAGCTTCCAGACTGCTGGTTACTAGCAATCTGGAAGCTAGCTAGCTAAGACAAATCATAAAGTTTATCTTCAAATCATCCATCTGCCCTGCCCATCTGGTTGGTTATGCCGGACAGCGGGGATTGGACCCAAACGCAGATGAAATAGTCTGACAATGATTCATTGCAGCACAAATGAGCTTACTAGCAGGTACAGACATGCAGACAGGGCAATCAGGTAGGTAGGCAAAGAACAGGTAACAGACAGATAGGCTGATACAGGTCCAGGCAATGCAAAGGAAAAAAACTAGGGATGGGACGCTCAATACTGATGTTTCGACACTGTTAATATCCTGAAGCACAGATGTTTCGAAACACTGCTTCAAAGTGTTCAAAACGTCAATGTCACATGACCATGCTTAAGTGACGCTTTGGTGTGTTTCACCCCAGTTTTGACAGGTGACATGCTGCTTCTACACTTGATTGACAGTGTTTGGAACAAACCACACATCTAGTGACATATATATAGTGATAGAGAGAGAGAGAGAAAGAAAGATAGCTACAGATAGCATGAGCTAGGTGAGAGATAGCAATTTGATAGGTGTGTAGATAGCAAGGGTGTCACTTTGTGTTGAAAAGTGGTGGGAACATAAAGGCTCAGATTAGGGGAGTGATGATACAAGTCGGTCACAAGACGTGACGATGCACAAGAACAAGACGAGAAGGCTTTTAACACTATTTTCAATAAACATGAAATACTGGAATATATGAGCTTGGGGTCTGGGGGTCCTCCCCCAGAAAAACCCTTGTCCCCAGTGTCCCCAGTGTAAATGAAACCTATAGTAGATAGATAGATAATAAATAGTTTTGATTAAGATGAATTCTCCATCTTAATCAATCATCGCCCAATCTCTGGTGTGGGGACATTTCCATTTGGAAATCCCAAATAAAGTGAGGTGTAGGATTTGTGCTACGCAATTTGCAGCAATACATCCTTTACGATGCGCCATTTGAGGAGTTCTCATCCTGCCATTTTAGAGGGTACAGAGGGAATTAAAATTCTCCCTGTACATCTAAGCAAGTTGTGCATTGTTTGGAAGATAATTCAGATTAAATCCCAATGTGTTAAAAACTAATTGAGAAAGTCCTCAATTTTAAATATGCTGACCTGGCAATGCATCTACAACATAATTGCAACAACAACAACGCTTCACAATAGTTGAATATTACAAGATAACTGATGGCCAAAACAGGCCTTGTTTTTAATCAAAAATGTTTTAAAGTCATTCATCTAAGCAACAAGCAGTAACGGTTCCATGGTTGTTTGTGTGTTTTACGTAATGGTTATTTTAGTTAACATAATTATTTGGAATTTGAAATATTACTGCACACTGAGCAGAATCTTTACAAAAATAATTCATTGTGTTCACTATATTTGGGCAATGTTTGTTACGATGTTACGATGTTTGTACATCCAGCTTAAAAATAATAGCCTATAGTAATAGTCTACCACTATTTTAAACTAGATTTACTCACTTTCAAAAATTTTGTCCAGCAGTTGGTTTTGTGTTCTTTTTAAAAGCAGACAAAAGGAGGTGGATGAGGCTTTAGTGAATATGGCGGTTAAAGATCTACTGCCCTTCACTACTGTGGCGGACGAGGGCTTCAGGGCTTTTGTCAATAAGCTGGATCCAAACAGCATCCTCCCTTCTACACTGTAATGCGAGAAAAACTTGTCTGGGTAAGTAATGTTAAGTTAGTTACCTTAAAACCGATCAGGCATGTTTTTTCCACCTGGTTCTTTCAAATAGATTACGGTAGTACGGCGTTTTGTTGTGCACTGACTACTCCTCTCCCAAAGTGATTTTAACTTAGCTTACACCATAGTTTTAGGATACAATTTTATTACTGATTTGTTTTAAAGTAACACTTTTAATCTGGTCCACTTATTTAAAAAAAGTGGGGTAAGTTTTATATCCAACTTTCTTTGACCCCAATCAAAGCCATACCAGCGCAGTGGGCTCCATTTTGGAGCCCCTGCCTGTAAGTGTCCACGCACTTCACTTTGTAGCTAATAAATAGATCGCCTTTCTACAACTGCCTCCCCCTGTTAGCCCTGTACTGGCCTTCTCCTTATTTCTGTTCATCAGCCACCACCTACATCTGCCGAAGACAACACATGGCAAAATAAAAAGATCTCTGACCTTAAGGAGGACATCCGTTGCCTCTCAGATGAACTGCAGAGGAAGTACTCCCTGCTGACCAGCTTCTCGGCCCGTCTCCCACTCATTTCCAGCTTCATGATAGCAGAGCACTCAAAAAACAGCTGAGCTCAACCAATCAGGACACCGTCCTATGGGATCCATCCACCGGTCATCAGCCTTCCTGCTCAAATCCAAACCAAGGGTCAACATGGGCTGAGGTAGTGATCAGGGGCCTTAAGAAAAGCATGGAAAGGACCGACTCTCTCCCTTGCTTGAACCTCTACAATCGCTATGCTCCACTGGCTGTTTCCAACCCGGACTATCGAGCCGAATCGCGAGCTCCCTCATCATCCCTCACCTCACCCCCTTTTCGCCCCTACCACTTTGATAGTGGGCAATAGCATTATCAGCAACATCCATTTCTTCAACGCCACCACACGCTGTCTTCCTGTAGCCACAGTCCCGACTCTGCTGAACAAACTACCTCAACTGCTGCACTCACTCCCATCCTCTATAAACCGGGTGCTTGTCCATATTGGCCATAATGACACAGCTCGTCGGGAATCTGAGCAGACAAAAAACTCTGTGCCACTTCAGCAGACTCCAGTCCACCTGCCATGCTCACAACTTTGGTTTTATTGAAAATTTTAATCTGTTTTGGAACCGTTTCTGTTTTTATACGACCGATGGAGTGCACCCAACAGACTAGGTAGCTTGTTTTTAGCAGCCAACCTACAATATGCTGTACAGTCTGCCTCACGTGCGTGACTATTTACACCACACATCGTTTCCCTGAAGTCTTCTTCTCTGCCCACAGTGGCTGCTCCCGGTTCAATTACCCTCACCAGCTCCCCCTTTGCGGCCTCACGTGTCACTACCCCTTCCTTCACATAAACGCTGTTCACAAATTTTCATACCACTTCTCAGCGCCAAACTGTATCCCCTCAATGTGGTCAAAAAGCATTTCTCCACCGTGTCATCACAAAAATTCACAGGTAAATCTCTTCAACCTCCGTCCTCTCCCCCAGTCCTCCCAACAAATCCCAAAACAATGTCACCTGAAAATGGCCCTGCTCAATACTCGATCATTAAGCAATAAAACTCTCATTATGAACAAATTCGTCACTGACAATTACTGGACTTCCTCTGCATCATAGAAACCTGGCACAAACCCCTGAATTACTTCTCACTAAACCAGATCACACCTACAGGATTTACCTACGCAGACAAACCTTGCACGGACGGGGAGGTGGTGTGGCCACGATCTCCAGAAAGGACATCAAAATAACCACCATCTCCACCCCTGCAGTTCTGTCTTTTGAACATCCCACCTTCAAACTCTCTGGTCCCACTCCCCTTCTCACAGCCATCTAGCAAACCAAACCCCACCTTTTTCTCCGACTTTTCTCATTTCCTGGCCCCAGCTCTCTGCCATATCACCCACTGTCCTCTTCCTTGGAGACTTTAATTTCCACATTGATGACAAATCCGACAAAAACTGTTACACTGCTTCAACTACACACAGCACATCAACTTCCCCACCCATTCCCATGGTCTCAATTACAATAAATCTGACATGATCATCATCATGAATCCATCCATCCATCCATCGTCAACCGCTTATCCTGCATACAGGGTCGCGGGGGGCTGTAGCCAAACCCAGCTGATATCGGGCGAAAGGTGGGGTACACCCTGGACAGGTCACCAATCCATCGCAGGGCTGGCCCCAAATAATAAACAAAAAACACCAACAACTTCAGCCTTTCCATCAACAACTCCATCTTGTCTCCATCCCAACACATCCGCAACCTTGGAGTCATCTTTGACAGCAACCTCACTTTTGAACGCCACATCACCCCTGTCCTCCAGAATCTTCACTGACTCCCTGTTCCCCAACACATTCAATACAAAATCCTTCTCACACATTAAGCCCTCCATAACAAGGCCCCTTCCTACCTCACAGACCTGCTCCACCACCACAATCCCTCCTGCAATCTCTGCTCCTCTGACACTAACCTCCTCTCACCACAAATCAGGACCTGGGGCGACAGAGCATCGCAGCGCCCTCTCTCTGGAACTCCTTACCCATACACATCTGAGATTGTAGCGACTTGGACTCTTTCAAATCACTTACCAAAACCTACCTTTTGAGACTAGCTTTTAACATCAAATAATGTTATATTACACCTGCTGCTGTTTGTTATTTTGTTATTTATATGGTCGCCCCTTTGCTCTTATGTGTTTCCGCACCACATGTTTTTATCTACTGTTCATATATTTTATACAATGCTATTTATGTTTTTAATCTCTTTTAAATGTACATAACTTCTGCTTTTACTGTAAAGTGTCTATGAGTTTCCTGAAAAGCGCTATAGAAATAAAATATATTGTTATTATTATTATTATGATGTAAGGTATTGCTTGTAGTGACGGTCAGTTAGAATAAACAAGCTGTACACCACCTAAGGAACAAACAAAGACAGTGACTTAGGTGAACATCTATCAGATAAAAATATATTTATATTAGGAGACTGTAGCCTTGAAGGTCCTTCTCTTGTATCTCTGTGACAGTCAAGAGAAGAGGTTCAGGAACTGTCTTGTGACGGATTGTTAGTAACATTAAATATGTCTTTTTATAGTGAAATGAAGTTTCGAACATTTGTAGTTCCTTCATTGCTAACACATAGAAAAATATAATCAAATTCATAGAATAATATAAAATAAACAAAATAGACTAAACCAATATATACCGTTTTTTAAATACAAACTAAATAATTCAAATAATAACTAAATAATTTTTTTTAGATTTGGCTGACCTTATTGTGGGCATCCTCACTGTGTTGGATGATGATTCAGCTCCTGCAAGTGTCGTGAACATTGCGGTTATCATAGATGAAGACATCATCATCTCCCTGACCTGCCAACAGCGTTTTCCTACCTCTTTAGGCTGATCTGTGCTTTAAACCTTAAGTATCCAAAGAAACTGGGGTACATATTTGAGACAATTCAGAGGGTTTTATTGGGAATTGGAATTGATCTCTCTGCAAGAGTCAGATCTTTCAAAACCAAACTCCATGCGTGAATCCAGTGTGTTGTTGTTGGTTGGCTGACTGTTGGATCCTGGACAGTTTTGAATTTCATAAGTCATTGTTGCCCATTGCATAATGATGTTTTAATGGTTCATATCTTTTTAATGAGATGGATTCTCCTCCACCTCACCTGATTTGCTTTTCCCCCTCTTTCTCTGCTCTTTTTCTCTCAACCTCTCTTCTCTCACCCTCCTCTCCCCTCTTTTTCTCCTGTAGTTCTCAAGCTCTCTCTATTCTCCTTTTCTTTATCTCGTTCCCTTTCCCCCTCTATTCCAGACACTAGTTCTGTGTGCAGTGTACACATTTCAACCCATGAGCTACCTCTTTTGGTTGCTGTTACGTTTTGTCGGAAGGCGATGTACAACACTGCCAAGGAGAAAGCCAAGGCTGACCTAGAGATGTGTTTATTCATTCATATGGATGGGTACCATGGACAAACTTGCCATTACATAACACCAGAGGCAAAGTTGGCAACTGACTGTACTTGGAGTAACCAGGTTCCACCAGTCCCACAAAGCCCAATATATAATGGAGGCAAAAAGTGTGCTCAAAGCTGAGTGGGGAATAACCTCGAAGGTTCAATGCCTTGTGACGGATAATGTTGCAGCACAAACTCAGAGAAGAAGATTAAACATGCAACACAAGAGCCAGCTGTACAATTAGGTAGGCTGCCTGGACCGCAATGCTTATGTAATTGACCAAAAATGTCATATTATGTTAATTAATATAATTATTATGCCATGTTTTGCTCCTGTGGTGTAAATAAGGATGGCTTCCACTCCAGATGTGGGACAAACAAATCATTCCAGTTATTGGCCATGGCCACAATGCTCAATCCAAGATTTAAAAATGTGGCTTTTGGAAATCCAGGCAAAGCCCATGAAGCTGAGAGTGGAGTGTGCTTCATTAATGCGTTTATTAACAGCTACCAGATCAACACCTGATGGTAAGCAGTTTCATTCTTTATTTCATTGTATGTATGTAATCTAAAGAATAATGTACGTAATACGTAAGATATGCCTATGCTGTTTATGTAACTGCAATTTTCATGACATCGGAACCACAGCCATCAATGCTCTCAGGCCCACCACCACGATCAGCACCACAACGATCAGCAGCAGCAGCAAACACAGCAAGTGACACAGACAGTTTGATGGAACGTTTTGTCAGCGAGACACATATAATTCATAGTGCAACTGCTGATGCCACTTTAGAGTTAAAGTTGTTCCAAGGACATACAATCCTTTGATTTATTGGAAGGAGCGATGTTCTTTATATCCGCACCTGTATATGATGGCAAAAAAAATATACCTATTTATGCCAACAACAACTAATATTTTTGAATAAAAATCTTGACAAATGTGAGTCATTGTTCCTTAATTAATCATTCTTGAAACAACTATGAAACAACACAACGGATTTGTTTTATTTAAACACATTCATTGCAATCCCAATTTGCCACCTCTGACATTCTGAAAGCTTTAGTTTGTTTGTTCTATGGAGATTTCTCCAAAATCCTACTGGTCATGTATTGATAAGACATTTAGAATTTGTAAACGCTTGTCATTTGTTCTTTCACGGAGACCACTATCAAGATGTGACAATATTAAAATGACCAGTAGGTGTAACCGTGGAGATGGATGTTGAATTGTTTCGAAGCCTCGACAACTAAGAACAAGAAAACAAGGCTGATGGTAACTAGGCAACTTTGATGAACTGGCAATGAACAAAGGAAGTTAGCTGGTACACATGGTGAGTGGCTTATGAGGGAATGAGTTGCAGGTGAGGACCGGGCGGAGTAGGCCAGGTAACTGCAGGGTTGAGTGAGAAAAGGGCTGAGTTCAGCTCTGGCAAAACGTAGCAAAACGTTTATTTCTATGGAAACAGTGGTGCCTTAAACACCCTGTTGTATACTTAAGCGCACTACACTTTACTGCCTTTTTAATACGGCCCTGTTTATATACATGTCGCTGCTGATTGGGTAACACCTCTGACACACCCTCAAAACAGGAGAAAACATATATTGACTAACTTTGGACAGGTTTGTGCAGTGGTGTTCACCAGAGAGAGAGAGAGAGAGAGAGAGAGAGAGAGAGAGGGAGCTAGCCAGGAGGTCCTGCATTAATATATGCTCCTCAATACAGCTCCTCAATCAAATATGATTGTAAATAGGCCTAGTAAAAAAATTTGAAAATCCGTATGGTCAGTGTTAATAATTATCCATATTATAGGCTAATTATGGAAAACACTGCTTTCACTACCACTCCCCTTCACCCCCAAACAAAGCTGTCTCTCCCGTCTTTTTAACTAATAGGCCCATCATAGTCATTACAGCAGCAAGGAGTATGGTTTTTACAAAGCATATGGCCTAGGCCTAATGCTTCTTAACACCAGCGGCTGAAATAAAAAAATAAAGCAAGTAAATCCCGACTTTTAAACAGCTGTTTTTCTGCACATGTAGTCTGTTCATAAGAGCAGTATTCAGTTACAAAACGCTATGTTAAAGCCACTCTCTCCCTACGAGTCCAAGCATCAGTGGCATGAGCTGTCTGAGTTTCTTTCTGTAAGTTTCATGTTGCTGTGCTGCTTCAGCAGATGCTTCAATAAAACAGATGTAGAAATGTTTGCGGTTGAAAGCTTTTTGCTGGTCGCACACAGTTTACACTAGACACAATGTTCTTTGCATCAGGCTGTGACACAATAATAGCGGTAGCTACTTACAGCTGTGGAAAGAACGCCTCTCTCCCTTGTTCTCCGTTCTTCCTTTAGTGTTTGGCTATCAGTGGACATGAACAACGAAGTCAGGTACCGCTGAGCTGCCGCACAGTTGTGGATTCACGTCAAGGATGGTGCGTTCAGTAACGAGCAACGCAGCGTTACTTGCATTAGTAACTACTAATAATATTAGACCTACTGTTATAGAAAAGTAATTAGTTACACTACTTAGTTACTGGGAAAATAATATTATTACTACCCAACACTGGACTGGGTAGCTAACTGGGACATTTATATTACAAAAATTATAATATATTGTAATAATTATAATTGTATCTGAAATGATTCATGTCAAAACCATGTTTATTTGGAAAGCTGTAGGAGGCTCCCACAGTTTGTCTCGCTATATGCTGTTTTGCACGATGCCTCATTTTCCCTGAATCTCTACAATGGAAGTGGTGAGTGCAAGTTTTTTTTAAATACCCAAATGTGACATAATCAGCCAGACAACCATTTAGCTGTATTTGAAGAGGAGACCAAAACCTCCTTGTTTCCACCCTGCTTCCGGCAAATGTAGTGATTATTTCAGCTCCATTTATGTCAACCCCCATAGCAGAATAATCACTAGAAGGGGTGTCAGTGTTACTTAACAATGCATATCATAATGTCTGAATGTGTGTGATTGCCATGATGATTCTTAGCAGAATACTGATCTGATGTGAAATGAAAAGTGAACTGTAAGGCTACTAAAATGCTGAAAATTTAAAGTTATAGTTTGAGGCCAGGCCACAAACTAGTTTACAGTAGTTTTATTTTTAAAACAAGCCCGTCTAAGCATTATTCTCATTACTGCTTGGACTCTTTTCAGTTTCAGGTCCATTACTATGACTTTCTGTCAGCATCTGAGTCCAGCTTTGAATTCACTGCAAACTGTTGAAATGATGTCACCACCCACAGTCTCGCTGAGTTAATTTGACAGTGCTGAATGGAGAGAACATAAGCTCAACTGTGGTGAAAACATTTATCCTCACAATTCAAAACTAATGAGAAGATGTTTGGAAATAAAACAGAAATTACTGTACATGCAGTCAGCAGTCTCCATCTACTGCCACTGTAGGATGATAGTTTTTCATTGCATATCTGCTACCTGTTTTCGATGGATTTGGTGGAGTGTATCGACAGCGTGTTTATATTTACATTCCAAAACTTTGGTTTGTTTGCTGTGGCTCAGCATGTACATCTACTACAACATCTGGTGTGTGCAAAAGTGTGCCTCCTTCTTGAATGAGTGAAAAATCTTGGTAGTGGAAGAGGTCTAATTGTTTTCACTGCACTTTAAATAAGGGTCAATATCTTGAAACCAGCCAGAACAAGCTGATAATTAATCAGTCTCAAGAAAATAAGAATACTTTGCACTTGACTAAAATCAATGAAACAAGTTCAATTAAGAGTATGAACTCATCCCAGAGGTACATATTATTTATTTATTTTCAATGTCAGCACTAGATTAAATAACCAATAATGTAATATTCTATATTTAACCTCAGTGCTTCACAAACCTTTGGAAACCGTTTTTTAATTACACAACACTTTTTGGGCAAAACGTCAAATGAAAAGGGGAAATAAGATAAACAAATGAGACAGTAATCACTGCAGATTGTTGCAGTTCCAAACACTTTGCAACTCCCAGATTACCATGAGGTGCTAATTGTTGTTACATATGCATCTTGTTTGGGGGCGGTTTAACCAGTCACGAGGGATCACATCCATAATTCATTATTTTACCTATAAATTTAGATCACAAAGAGGGAAGAATTACCTTTTCTGAACATGGTAGAAAAACAGCTTCTGCATTAAGATACACTGTGCAAACACAGCATCAGCAACTTAAGTGAAAACATCAAAGATGGTGAATTGATTTGAGAATTGTCATTTCCACAGTTCCCAGTAAATACTAATAATCCCAGTACATATTTTTCCTCTGATTTGTGTTCTGTTTTGTTACCGTTATTTTTATCCAGCATTTAAAAGTGGTATACCACAATATAATGTAAGCAGATATAAGGACATCTCAAGTGTTTATTATACTCTGTTATCAGTCATTTGTTATACATATAGGGGAAGTTATCAATGCTGGCAAATATGTTAATAAATATTTAGAATTCACTTGTATCTGCTTAAAATTACATTACTGTGTATTGTAATAAAAAATATATACTATACACCAATACTTAGCACACTATGCTATATAGGGGGTGTAAACTGTGACTCTGAATTGAATTGTAGTGAATACGAGAACAGTCCATCCACCCTGTACATCCATACAGGGTGGGTGGACTGTTTTTGGCAACATCACCTGAAAACATACAAAGCCTGTCATCCGAGTCAGATCCTGCTGTCCATTTGTCAATATCACTTGTCATTTCTGCTTTCAAGGGCACACAAACGAAAGGTTGATCGCAGACATTGAACCTAATTATGCTGATGGTTGTGTGACTCTAAAAGCTGTGGGTCATTAGCTCTGATAAAGGTCCACATGCTGTCCCCTGAGTGACGTTCTGCTGAGGACAGGGAGATGCATCTGATGCATTTTTATGATAGACTCCACAATGACTGCGCCGAGAGGTTGGTCGATAAAACAAAGGCTTGGGGAGTGTCAGGAGTATATTGTTTTTTCAACTGTCAGGCCTGGCATCACGTGTTTAAATTGAATCTATGCTCTGTATGCAGGCCTGTATCATATATCTGCCGAGTAAGCCACTATTGTCGTCGCAGCAGTGCGGTGAAGAAATTCAATGCATGATTTCTGCTATGAAAGGGACTTAAAAACTAAATAAAACGTGTTTGTCTGCCTTCCTTATCACAAATATATTTCTACTTCAGCTGAGGATATTTTCCTGAGAGCTAAGTTTACAAATGCAAGACAGCTGTGCAACATAATTTAGAAAAACATGCTTCATTTCTTGCTATTGAAAACTGCAGCACTTTAGTGTACTCCCTTTAATTTTAAATTCTTGTGCATGTTTTGAGCTGGCTGTTCTCCCACGGGACATGTATCTATCTCCTCCACACAATAAAGCTTGATTTATTTTCAGTCTTCGCTGTGCATTGGATAATGTAGTTAAATCTGATTCAAGGCAGAATCCTGGCATCCAGGTAGGGAACGCTTCTATTTGTCTACTCTTGGATTTGGATCCATCTTTTTCTCTGGGACCTAAAACAAAGCGTGTGCTGGATGCAAGCCACTACACAGACGAGTAGCTCAGAAAATGATCTTCAGCATGCATCAATCCAGCAATGATTCAGGTGGGGAGACTGAATGGAGCTCGTCTGCAAAGCTCTCATTGCAAAGCAAACAAATGAAGGTGTCTGGATAGTTCCTCTTTGCATAGCATTGGATGGATAACAGCTTGTGAGAAAATAAGCTTTATGATTAAATGTGCTGTCTGTTTATATATTTAAAACATATCCAACACATTTCAAATGGAAGAAATACTAGGTCACGATTCCATACATTAAGTTATGCTACCACTGCATAATACTTCAAAGGTGAATTATCTGTTTCATAAAGGTCACACATATGGATTTTAATTGGATTTCATTGTTACTGTACAACCAGACCACCACAAAAATGTAACAGTATAAGACAGTTTAAAGCACACAAAGACTTGTGAGTGTGCATTGATGGTAAAATTGATTTTTCCGTCCTTCTCCATGTGATATCACATCTCCTATATACAAAAATAGTACGAGCAATAATCTCACACTTGACTGCAAGGTTTTATCATGTTATCCTTCGCCCATGAACAATAAACCCCAGGTGACATATTTCACTGAGAGCACACAAAGATTGCTTCACAGGTGATCTTGTGTTAGGAAGAATCAAATGGAAAACAAAACAAAATTAAAAAAATATAAAGTATATAGACCTGGGTCCAGGCATATTTGTCACGGCAAAATAAGATGCTCATTCACTTGGCAAGGAGATGTTTTAAAAAACGGTCTTCATGGGATTCGACTCATCTGTTCAAGCTCAGCTGCTCAGCTGTGATTTGTTTCTGTTTTTTCCCTTCATTCCAGTGATATATGCTGTACATCTGCATGCTTTGTATACACCAGTTTTACAAAGCATCATACTGGAAAATGACCCTGAAATATAACATAAGCATGACAACAACAGCAGCACTACATTTAACCTGTCTTCTGCATGTGTGAATGCTGTCTTGACAAGGTCTCCCTTACAAACGGATGGTTGATCTAATGGATTGATCTGGGTAACAGGTAGTGAAGTAACATGAGCAAATAAAATAAGTAGAACATAGTCTTTGTTATCAAATACCATTTGGAGGTACTGAGCCGACATGCTCAAACATTGAACTTATGATGCCCTCATAGCAGACATCAACACTATTCTGAAATGTTTACAAATAAAATTCACATGAACTAATTATTTTTTGCAAAGGCAATAGCCTTCTCTATAGCAGGACTATTTGTCTCTGTTAGATATAATAGCCCTTGTTAAATATGTTCCAGAAAATGTGAATTTAAAAAATCAATCTTTATAGACATAAATAAATAATACATGAAGTATTTGCATGGAGATTTTTTTATTTATTTCTGTATTAATTTCAAAGGACAGTTATGCTCAGGGTCAATTTGACCCAACGAACATCATTAATGGGTCCGAAAAGTGTTGTTAAAGAAAATATAATGAATATAGAGATGAAGGCAACAGGATTTACGCTCAAACGTTATCAACCTGGGCAACAGTGCCTCCTAACAGAGGAACAAAAGTGTGCCAGGTCATCTTTCCAGACCTCCGTGGTCCACCTGGAGTTAATTGAAGTCCACTGAAAGTAAAGGTTTTGAACATGTTGAATTTAATTCAATCGAGCAGATAAAGGGCAAAATAAATGTAGAGAAATGGAATATGTATCACTGCTGTCCTCACTGGAAAGGTTCAAAATGTGTCCTTGTTGATTGTACCTCAGCATGTTTAATTAGTTTTGGAATAAATTGTGTATAAGTTCACTGATGGGATCAGGTTTCACATTAGTATATGGTGTAGACATTAGCAAGATTCAGAATTTTTTACAAATAAAATTCATATGCAAATGTCAACTGATTACACACGGTATGTTCTACCTGTGGGTTAAACAGATAAAGGCTGTCTAAAAGCAATTTAGTGTTCAGACATTTAACACTTTCATTTAAAACCGCAAGGAGAGAAAAGATAGATTGTTCCATTATAAGAGTAAAGAAACCTAATTTAGACTAATAAAGTGCTGTAAGCAGTTTGACCTTGCTGCTGGGTTGTTTGTAGAGCTAAGCACTGCCAAGCATGGCTACTGCCTGGAATCTATTTTTCTTTTCTTTTAACCTGATTGGGTCAATAAAACACTGGACACATAATAGCAGTGAAGTTAAGCCTGTTCCACACATATACAGAGTTATAGTTTCTGTTATGATTCTTCTTTTTATTAATGTACATGACAAGAATAGAGGACAACAACACATTTCCCAATAGCAATACTTTTGTTCATCTGCATAACTCCACTTTTCATAATTGCATTGCTCAAATGGAACTCCAGGCACCTGCCCAGCAGCGCTATTTGGCGCTCTCCCTTATGCTGGATTCAGACTCTGGCTAGTGATTTTTCACACTTAGATAAAAAATATCGGAGATAAAAAATAATTAAAAAGCAGGCTAGTAAAATATTCATCCCTCAGTTTCGCATAAATTACATCTCATTATCAGTTGTGCATACAGTTGCGTACTTTTACAGATATTATTGATGTTATAGCAATGTAGTCTCTTCTGGGTGAGTTATGTCATTTCAAGCTACGTTATACTCCCACTCTACTGAATTTTGTCAGATATTGGACTTTTTACTTCACTCCATTTATTTGATAACTTTGCATATTTAGATTTTTAATACAAAATATAACTTTTTTTTTTATAGGTTATGCTACCGCGGTGTATAAAATAAGTAAATGGTTCTGAAATAGGCCATTCAGCAAATTGAGTACTTGGACAGTCATTTCCAGGGTCAATTTGAGCCAGCGAATATCATTAATGGGACCAAAAAGTGAATACTATAGAAGGATTAAAGAAAATATAATGAATATAGAAATGAAGGCAACAGGAATGAGTCAGAACCTTCTGATGTTGTCAAATTGAGGAACAGAACCTTGTAACAGAGGAACAAAAGTGTGTCAGGGCATCTTTCCAGACCTCCTTGGTCCCCTGGAGTTAATAAAGGTCCACTGCAAGTAAAAGCACCTGTTTTGAATTTATTTAATTCAATCAAGCAGGAAAAGGGCAAAAGAAATGTAGAGAAATGGAATATGTATAACAGCTAGCCTCACTTGAAAGGTTAAAAATGTGTCCTTGTTTATTATAATAAAATTCTGTATCAGGCCAACACTCGCCACCTCAGCAGGTTTAATTAGTTTTGGAATAAATTGTCACTGATGGGATCCAAAGCCACGTTTGTATTTGGTGTTTTATATTGGTAATTATGCAGGTGAGTGGAGACTCATTTAAATGATTAGTTGTGGCAAGAAGACCCTGGGATACCTGATGTTCGTGGGAGGCTGTGGATGAGCTGAAGTACATGATACAAAGTTAAACAAGATTAGCTCTGAGGATCTTCACACTTAATGTGCACAGTTGTTAACTACCAGAAAAGACTTAGCTGAAACAGTAATGGGGGATATCATGCTCAAATCATGTTAAGGATGCGGTGTACAACACAGAGGATGCAGTTCTCTGATGTGATGCTGACAGACTGATTTCCTCGGGACACATTACTCTGACAGCTTATTTTGTACAGCTCTGTGTGCCCATGTGTCTAAACATCTGCCAGCTCGAGCAGTCACTCTGTGCCTAAAAAGACGCCAGCTATTGCCAGGAGGGAGATAAATGCAGCGACTTCTGAATTATTGATGAAATTCAGAGGTATCTTAATTTTAATGACTTTGGACATGAGGGGAATTTGAGGATTGTCATTGCTCTTTTCAGTCAGAGCAAGGACACAAAAGCATCCTCTAATTTAACAAGGAGCCAACTTCTAATCTATTTTAGAAACAGTGGAGATCCCACAGCAAGTGGAACCAGGCTTAATGATGAGACACAAACCTGTGTAGATTGTAGTGGACGACCATGATGCAGCAGCCAGAATGTATTACTGTTACCGCCGTTATTTAGAAACAGCTAAGGTGAGAAATTACATCACATGTATAAAGACAAAATGCTTGAAGTTTTAAACCCTAACCGTATTATTTCCCTCTGCATCTCAATATCCAGTATAGCCATTTTGTATCCATCCTAGTAAGCATTAGCATGGAATCTGTTGAGGATGATCCATGTATGCATGTATGCTAATTCCTCGAGCAATTCAAGAAAGATTCTGTTATTCTCTCTCTCAGTTTTTTACAGCTGTTTTGCATCATTTGATAAATGGTGATAACGTTCAACAGTCCTCTGTGACTTGCAAATTAACGCAAGTTGTTGGAAGTGAAATGAAAATTGATCCCTGAGCTTTGCTGATCCTGGTACAAACTTATCTGTAAATGAAAATAAATAAATTGCTGTTTTACTTCACAAAGACAGAAATGGAATCTTTTTCTGTATGACAATGCACACAAACAAAGGCAATAAACTGGTGTCTCACAGCTTGATATTATAAATAAGGTACAATCGGAAAATAATGTTTTTCTTCTGTTTGAACTCTTTTGATACTAAATACATAGTGGGCGTCATCTTTTAAAAAGTGATTACCGGTGCAAACGACTACACAAACACTGACTCTATACACCATATCAAGTCAATTAGTGTGGCTTCAATTTAACACGTTGATACTCTGGCTCTATATCCTTGATTTCTTGGCTATGAAGTCATCCATCCAAGTTCTTTGCTGGGATGCGTTTCCCTACTGTGACAAATGAATCTATTATATTCTTCAGGAGCTTCGTTGATGGTCCTGGGTGGTTTGAACAACTGTAGTGATTAATGGCAACATGAATTTTGCAAAAACCCTCTACTGGCTTCAAATAGGAACTACTACCGCCTAAAATCATTTGAGTCATAACTCTCCTTTTCTCTCTCAGCCAAACGCTTTTTTTTAATCTTAATTCTCAGATCTCCTTTATCCAATACTGACCACCCAAATCTAAAACCTTCCATGTTTCTCTCATTATCTCCTCATTACAGAAAATGATTCTCCGTCCTACGTAATTAGGTCAACTGCACCAAGACATTACATCATGGCAAAGCCGATCTGATTTTGACGGTACAGTATTACTTTGAAGAATGAAGTAATTTGCACATATGAAACAACTGTAGGATCTTAAAATGATTTCAAAACTGTGAAAATGGGAAAACGGTCATTCAGTTAACACTTGCAGTGCGAGAAGTGCAGCATCTCTGACTGCCAGTGTAAGCCTTCACACCGAGGGAGACAGATGACCAATATAATATCATTGATAATCAAAATAGGGGACAGTGGTTGCACGTCTGTAGATGAATTCTCCTGTTTCCACAGGAACTGCAGAGATTCCTTTCTGCTCCTCTCAAGGGAAGCTGTCTTGATGCATGATTGCAAAACAAAAAAATCCCTAAATCCCTGAGGGGAATTATGAGCACATTCAATATCCAAGACTTAGCTGGCTGCTACAAAAATTCACATTTGATTTTGCAACATCTACCTATTTGCTTATAGATTGTCTTCGCACCTTTCCATCAGCATGATGAATGCAATCCTGTTTTGGCACCTGGCTTCTCACAGCGCATGAATACACCACACAGGCAGACTTCTCAAATCAATCCATGCATTACAGCACTATAAAATCAGACGTAATGTTCTTTGTAATGGAGTTGTCTGTCATACCCTAGAAATACTGAAAAAAAATTAAATGCAACCAGTGATTGCCAAGGAGGCATCAAAAACACATTAAAAACCGTGGCAGCTATCCCTGTCACATTCTGCTTCTCTGTCTCCTCCCTCCAGCCGCATTTCCACTTTCCCACGGCCCTTCATTGCCATTCTCTACCTGTCCACCAGATGCCCTCAGACATTTACACCTCTTTCAGACACCTCCTCCCACATCCACCTGCTCACATTCCTTGGCCTTCAAGCCTCTGAAACCTTAATCCTGAACCTTGTAACCTGCACCCTGTAACCTACCATAACCCTGCTATCCTATGGATTCAATACTACAGTTACTACATGTTTGGACATGCCTGTAAGCTTTTGTATTTTCATTTTTAACAATAAATCACTGAACCCTTGCTGCCTTGTGCTCACCCGTGTAACAATCCCGAATACTTGTGATTTCAGTAAATTGGCTACAACATTAGTCCTTTAATCTTTGAATCAAAACTCAGCAGTTGCCTTAGATTTGATGTTGTCATAGCCAAAGTGCCTTTTTTTCAGACTCTGAGCCTATTATTGGCTCCTAAATTTGGCTTCAAAAACACCGCAGCCTCGTAAGGCTTAGCGTTATGTAGTTCTAACGCAAGTATAACATAACCTACATTTTTCATATTAGTTGGAACGCCACTGATGAAGACAGAAACACACTGTCAGGAAGGAAGCACATGAACTGGAGTGCTTCCCACTTCTTTTACATTTTGGTTTTAAAGCATTTTTTAAGAAAAGAAAACCAAAAACTGGTAATGTCTTGCCTGTGAAGGAATTTAGGGGTGCCGTAGTCATGATAGGGTCAATTAAGCTAAAGTAAGCCAAAGGTGACTGCCAGGGACTCTCCAAAACTGTAGGTCAGACTCTCTCTGCTTGTTGACTGACTGCTGCAGTTGCCTTAATAATGATGCACTGTTATCCACCAAGATATCTTTATTTTGTTTCATTACAAACAGAATGACTGGCTCCATGTAGAAAGTGTTGCATGTGGATTAAATAAAACTTTGTCTTGACCAATTTGAACCAATAACCAATAGACTCTGTATCTCCTTGTCCGGGCTCAATAAACCATGCTATGTAAGTCTTTATAAGTCTCCAAAACTTCTTCATCACACCTGAACCTGGCTCACAATATTTTCAATACACTGCTTACTTTTGAACCCCTCTTCACAGTTTTAGAGCGCTACCCTTTTTAAGGACATCCTACCCCGGCTGACAGACACTCGTGAATACCGTCCTGAAGCATTAATGCAGAGTAGATTCAGTGCAGAAACATGACACATTAATGTGGAGAACTAAGGGATGGACCAACAAAAGATCAAACTATTTGGGGAGAGTAATAATGTTAAAAATATCTTTTGATTAAATAATGTATGAGATTGAGAATCAAATAAATTATATATGGTCATAGCCTGAATTGCATTACATAATTAATGCACACAGTCGTACATTATGTACCAACTGTCAACATGTGAAATGTGTTTGAAAAAATAATACAAGTGTGATCCTCAAACCACTTAAGGGCAAAGCGGAAGGAAAGGCCCATGGGACATCGCTGGTGTCATGACTGGACTTGCATGAATCATGTATATCTCAGCTTTTCTTTTCCTTTTTTAATCCGAAGCACAATTGAACTGTCAGAGAAAGTGTTAGGGTGCCTTTAGGGCCTCAGCTCCCAAAGGTTGAAAAAGATTAGAATGTCGGAAGTCAGAGGACATGTTAAAAATTCCTCATGAAACTACCAGAAAGTGCAAAGAAATACTGTGGAGAGTGAAGGGTAGTTTGGGGAGTTTTCAAGGTCTTGGCATGAAGCCCTGCATGGCGCTTTAAAGACAGAAGAAAAAAAATGGTCATGACTCATTTTACACTATATTGGCTGTGATTGCTTTTATGTGTTTGCAGCTATCTGCATGAGAAGGCATGACGTTGACCAAATGAATGCAGCGTCACCTGGGTTCATTTGTCAGACTTCCAGGTTGGGTGCCATGAATGCAACATATTGCTGTAATATTAATTATACTGTTCCTTTATTTCCCATGTTTCAAACAACAGTGCACTTCATGCAGAGAGGGTAATAAATGTTACTATTCAGGAGAAAATTGAGTTACAACAGGGGCTGCGATGCAACCACTAAAATTAGTCAACAAGTACAAACACTCATCTGACAAGAGAGTCCTTATTTGCATTTTGTTTTTAATATTCTCAAGTTAAGATTTACTACGAAGAACATGTCACCCATATGAAACATTGTGGAGCTCTTATGTTCCCTTTTTTTAAGCTAATAAGCCTGGATAATGTCACGGTTGATTTCAAAACAGCTGCAAGGCAATGTTTTGCACAAGACACAAAGTATCTCACAGCCTTGGCACTGTGGCTTAAAATATGTCCAGAAATGTTACCTTTGCCTTTTCATTTTATACTGTTGATTACTTAAGTTTACACTGATTGCTTTTTGTGCGCAAATTTTCCGACTTAAAGGTTGCACATTCTACGACATGAAAAGTAATTTCCTGAAATAGCGGTGAAAAAGGACACTCATGGGGCTACTGCATGTTAATGTTTTAACTATAACATAAGGGCTGCATCTTCCAATTATTTTTGTGACTGACTCATTTGTTATTTTAACAATGAATCTTTAAGATGGCAGAAAATAGTCAAAATATCCATCCAGACATCTTTAAATAGCTTGTTTTGTCCGAACAACCGTCCCATACCAAAATATATTCAGCTTACTGTCATGTAAAACAAAGAAAAGCAGCAAATACTCACTATTGAGAAGCGAAGTACGGCATGTTTTGGCATTCTAACTTGTGAAATGTTGCAGAATGATTTTCTTTCGATCGACTAATCAATTAATTGTGTCAGCTCCATGTGACAGATATTCAACTGAGCAAACGCCACTCACTAATAAGATGCGGTTAAAAGATCTGAAAAGAAAATGTGGAGTTTGAGTTAAAGTTATTAAGTCAAAATGAAGTGGTGTTCTTACAATACATGATGCTGATAAATGTATAATTTACAATGGGATATATTTATGTTCATGTACTAATATGAACTATGAGTGACAGTTAACGTTGTTTGGTTATTCACATATGTTTGATTTGTGTTATTGGTTGGGTGACCTCTACACATACGCGTATATGTGCTGGGTCTACTGCATGATTAATTTAAAGGGCCATCCTGTTGTGTCACCTGACAGACCAAGACAGAAAACAAAACTGAAGAGTAAAAGTTCTGTTCAGGTTAATTGCACTTGATCAGTCAGAATACAGTCAGCTCTGGAGTATTGTCAACCGTGGTAATGTTTTGCAGTGTGTACGGAGGCAGTGCAGCCTGGAGGAACGTGCGAGGATGCCCACGAGGCTGTGGGGGCTTTGAAAAGGTAGGCATTTTGGAGAGGAAGCAGATGGCCCACATTAAAAGCAAAGGGCCCTTGTGACTGTCTTCAATGGCCCTGCAGAGAACTAGGTAATTAAATGAGAAATTTAATCATATTCCTCAAATTAAATGTCCAGCTGGATAGTTCTGCAAGAACACCACTGACTACACATTTACCTAGGGGAGTGTCACCGGTGGATGCATAATTCTCCAATCAGTACACACTCATACATGATGATATTTCAGGTGATGATTACTGCTAAAGTATTCCATTCACAGTTCTGCCAGCAGGAGGCAAAGGGACATCACGGTGTGGCCACAGGAGGGTCATTTTAATAACGGGGCCTGGGAGGAAGCAACAAAAAGATTAAATGACAGGATGGGGGGTTGGAAACAGTGGCTTTAGCAGGAAGACTATTTTCTGTTTTTGAACAAGGCTTCAGTCCACTGTATTTTCTGAAACGGCCTCGGCTAGATGATATTCTAATAGTATTTCATCATGATTGATGCAACATGTTTGATGCAACATGTTTGATGCAACATTTAAAAGAAGCGGTGGAATCCACGCTGGACTTGGTGACTTGACAATATCACATGAGCAATTGATTTCTGGAGTCTTCATCATCGCACCATAGACAGAAACCAGCCTCTCGGTCCGTTCCGAGTCATTTTGCATTCAGCAAATCCGAGAACCGCCTCCCCCCTCCCTCCTCCCCTCTCCTCCCCTCCGCTGCTCCCGCCCAGTGCTGGCTCCCTCTCACACGCAGCCTGTCCGGTAGGATGGGACCAGCAGCCAGATATCCATGCATGCCTGACCGCTAGTCTACTTCCTGGATGGAAGAATGGGACATTTCCAGCACCACTTTTCTTCGCATTGTGCATTGCGCTTCGCCACGCTGACGCCGCGGACAATCAGTTCATAATGACCATGCGTAATCAATATTATTCGACCACTTTTCCCCTGTAGTTAAAGACAGCGATTGATCGTCGATTGACCCCTCCACACTTCGGGAATGTCGCTATCTGGAAGCCCGCTACAGGCACGGTGGAGTCCAGCAGATTTTGAGCTGTTTTTGCACGGCTGTGGTGTACGCAACGTTTCATTATTCCTCGAAGCTGAAAACAGCCCTTGCTCGGACCGGAGGCGAATAAATGTGTCTTCTTAAAAAGACAAAACAGTGACTCTATCGTCGAACCGCTAACCATTACTTTGATGCTCTGCCTTCGTGGCTGCTGTGCCAACTTCGTTTCAGCGTCGGACGTGTGTGTATGTGATTTTTTTTTTTCCCCCTGAAGAAGAGAAAAGACTGAAAAACTTTGTCATCCGTTGCCTTCTTGTTACTCTCGATGAGTAGTCTAACATGTGGAGAATACGGGAACCGAGTTACTGGTGGATTTTATCCTTAATGTTTTTAACCTTGCCCAAACACAAAGATTGTCACCCTGGTAAGTATCGTTACTCGCAACACGGGATAGCCGTCATGTGTGTAGCCCAACTATTGTGTTGAATTGGTCTTTTATAATCAAAAAGAGACTTTTGGTTGTCGAGTTAAACGGTTTTTCAGAGGCAACCTTTATGCTGGCTTGCATTAACGGTTACAGGGCCGAGTGTAACGTCCAACGGTTATATGTTCACGCCGAGACGTTTAGCTTCCGTGATTTGTGCGCACGTTATTGATTAGGCAGCAAGACTATGGCGCAAACTAACCTCCTGCTTTACCGTAACGTCAAAGCTAAACGTAGTCCTGGTTCTGGTCCTTCAACTCCCGTTTGACCCCGCCGTGTTACACGTTAGCTACGACACCGGTTGTTCACACGACACGATCACACGAATCCGTATATCTCAGGAAATGTAGCTACTATAACATTCCTGCAGGCACTCAGAAGATGTTTGGTAACGTTATTCATTGAGTTGGTATACTTGATCTCCTGTGAAATTGCCAGGATTGCACTGTCCGTTAAGCCTGTAGTTTAGTTGTGGTGTTTATGAGGTGTCCCAAGTTGTATTATAGGCTTACTATAGTTGTGGTCTCGGTTTATGTGGACGTTTAATCTATGTGTCTGCTTGTTGTCATGTGCGTAGGTAGAAACGAGGATGAGGGCGATAGTTAGCGCTGTTGGCTCGTGGATGGATGTGCATGTATAAAGGGCGATTAATGCCATCGGGAGCACAAATGTAGTCCCGGAAAATCGGCTATCAGTTTGGGATTATCGATGTTCCACTGCAATTTGTGACCCATCAGATTATATGTTGTTACACAGATTTAACTATTAAGAAGATTGATGGTTTTTATTGAATATTAACAAGTGAAGCCACAGCCAGAGCTTAACACTACTGGGCACTGCTACTGGAATTAAATCGCAGCCACCAAAATGCGATTCTCCATAGTTTTTAGATTACGTCATATTTTCTTAGGTGTAACCATCGGCACTCCTGACAACAGCGATGCCAATACAATATAACCATGGCAGTCATTGCCACAGATATAAAGCTAAAATTTCAAACAAGTCACGGAACATGGTACACTGGTCTTGTGTCAAAGTCTGTTTTCTCTTTCAAATTGTGTTTCCCAAATTGCAGCTTTCTGTGGGTTTGGGATAGATTTAGGTTAGCATGATGTAAGTTTATGGTTGGGCGTCACACAGATGACTGGTTGGAGGGAGGGCTAAGGTTGGGTTGAGGTTAAGCATGGAACAATGCAACTGGTGGGGATTAAGTTTGAGATTGCATTCAGTTCTAGATGGGTTGGTATAAAAATCAGTGTAAGTAAAATGTGTATCTTTACGGTAACCCAAAGGAGGTCTGATTGCAACAAAGGACAATGGAAGTCCGACACCTTTTTAACGAGTTCAGATACTAAAGATAGTTTTTTTCTTCCCACTTTGAAGTTGAAATAATTTAACATGTTCATTTGGGAATAAACTATGACATCTGTGACATTGTTTGGTTTTTATCTGCCGATATTAAGGCAATTTTAACAAAATCACTGTCAGAACTAAGATGAATCTGCACCACACTGCTGTTTCCCATTCATTGATTTTTTTTTTTTGTGACGACACGACATGCCACAATATGAACGCTGACTGCCACATACTATATACCATTTAATGAGTAAAATCATAATTCATTGTGGAGCTGCACACAGTGCATAGATTTGCTCAGCAACTCTGCTTGCTCGCTCCCTCTCTCCCTCACAAACCCATTGCAACAGAGCCGTGTTTATGTAGAAAAATAAATGCAATCAAGTTTACTCTAAGAAGTTATTCTATTTTACTTAACACAATGCTGTTGCTGAGACCCACCTTCAAATAAGTTATAAGCAAGCATGTAAGGAGCCTAGCTAATAAGGATAGTTAACATTGGAATACAGCTGGGTTGTCGAGCACGCTGTATATAGCTTCTACTCTGTATCAAATGCATTACATTTTGAGTGGTGTATACAATTTTCTGTCATCAGATTTTTCCCATAGCTCTACTTTTTATTTTTAACAATACTGGATTTTTGAGGCAGATACCCATATTGACATTTGAGAGTTAAAAAATCTGATCATACATAGGCTGACATGACTTGACGTCATGACACATGAATATAAACATTTCTTCTGAACATCCCTTATATTTGGTTAGGAAAGAATTGTGGAAAAATGTACTGAGTGAGAAATCTTTTGACTTGTTAGTGCTCACTTGTGGACAGACTATGCTATCTAATGGCGAGAGTGCTTCTATATTGCTATAAACATTGGTGGCATTTCTTATTGTCAGACAACATACATGCTAGGACTTATAGCTGTGATAGGCTAATATTGGCTGATGATAATTGCTCTCCAGTCTCAGCATGATTCTATTATCGTGCCATTAGAAGCATTTGAAGAGTAGTTCCATTGTATAATATGTTACACATTTCATTTTAACATTGTGGCAAATGGAGTGACTGTGTTGTAATGCTTTTTTTTGCATGCATCCCAAGTATATTAGATGTTTTCAACTGAGTGGCACCAATCATCCTCCATAGAGAAGAAGCAGTGATGTAACACAGGAGAATGGTTCCTCTCTGAGTCACCCCACTTCTGCCCCAAAATCCCCCAGTTCCATGATTCCACGTCCTTAGTTTGCTGTTTTATTGACTAGTAGCCTTCCAAGCCCCTAACACAGCTGAGATTTCTCATATGGTGTGTTTCACCAGACCTCTGACACACAGCAGAAAGGCAATACAGGCTGACTGGCAGACCAGCTAGATGGTGGTGGGGGATAAATCCAATTTAACTACTTGTACACTGTCACGTAACTGTACACATCTACCACTTTAGGCTGGGTGACCTCAATCTTTCTCATCATAGATAGTACAACTAAATCAGTGCTTAAGTTAACATGAAAAGAAAAGATTTGAAAGGCAGAGGGATTATTTTCTTTCTTATATCAGTGCATAACAGATTTAAAGCCATAGCTGTCGATAAAATTGGCCTGATTTTCATGACATCTTAGAGAATTTTGTATATACGTAGAGGCAATAGACAATAATGTAACATTTTCAGTCCTATTTAGAAAAGCAGTCTTGCATGTCTTTTCTCATGAACACAAATGTCCTTGGGTGGTTTCCCCCTAAAATGTCACTCCCTACAATAATATGAAGATAAAAAATTCTGTTAGAAGAATGCCAGGAGTTGCAGTGTTGCTGAAAACCGATAAAAGTACACAACCACGTTTGTTTTAAAGTTGTGTGGTAGGAATTGCAGCTCCACAGTCCTTGTCAGAGGCATGGCTTGTCATTAATTATAGAAAATCTTCTGATTGCATCACTTAAGTAATGAGGAAATTATTGCATGTTTTATGTGAATATAACTGTACAAAAAAGGAGTAAAGCCTTGCTATACCGCTGGGGAATAATTTGTGGCATAGACAATAAGATTTTAATAGGGGTGGGAGAATACGTTTATTCTTAGATGCATCGCGATGCGGACGTGGAAGATTCTTACTCGATTAACAAATGTCAAAATTGATTATTTAAATGTTTATTGATAACATCATGTAGACGAAACGCAAATGGCGGAAGTGCAGCGCCCGGACCGTCTGTGGCGCGCACATAACTGAGACCAGTGTTCCCCCTTTATTCGTCACACCACCGCTGCAGAATGAATAACCACTCTACTTAAATGTCACACAATCATTTATATCAACGCGCAAGTAATTGATTTTAACTCGCACGTTGTGCGAGCATGGTGACACTCAGCCCTTGGCTAGCTCACTGCGTATCCTGTGTGTGAGGCCGAGTGAGTGAGATAAAGAGCGAGCAGAAGAACATATTAACAGTAAGTGTCAGTCTGTTAGTAAACGTGCAGCGTAAGTGTGTCAGTTAATAAAAGTCTATCGTTTCCCCAACAGCTGGAAAGTGCAGGCGATTAGCGCGAGCTAACATCTCCCTTGTACAGCATGTGTTTTGGCCCCTAAGATGTAACACCAGCTAAATCAGTAACAAAGTAAACGTTAATGTTAGCTGTATGCCATTATTACTTACTTGTCCAGGGCTGAGAACATCAGGTACTAGTTAAACTGGTGTACAGCTCTGTCCTGTTCATCTACTGTACATCCTGATACTAGTTAAATTATATATCAGTTTTAAGAAGAGTCAAAAAACTGGTTATTAAAGAGAAGAAGGTGACCAGGAGGAGCTGTGGTTAGTAAAGTAAATTAGGGAAGCAAGCTAGTCCTTTTAAGCTAAGGAGTTTCTTTTAGATATTACTGTGCAAATTAAATGCATAGTAATTATCCAGAAATCACATTAAAAAAAAAGATGCATCAAGATGCATCGATAATCTTTTTATAATCGCATCGCAGCCCTCTGAATTGTAATCAAATCGTGAGGTGCCCAGAGATTCACACCCCTAGAATTTAAGTTTAAAAATAATTACTACTTTTTCACAACCATAATGTATTCTATAATGATTTATATAGCATATATCATATTGTAGGGATGTCCTTTTCAAATTACACCATCATGGTCCACTAGGCCACCAAATAGAATATTAGTGAGCAAACCTGTTATTAGTTTTATTAATGAGGTCCTGATGCACCGCTGTGCCAGCAGGATGCCGGCTCTCTGGACATCACTGATGTTGGCAACAGCATCATTATCATCAGCGTCCTCCTCAGCCTTCTCTGGATAATTGGTTCAATATGGGCTGTACTGACAGAACATCTCAAAACTAACTTTCTCCTAGTTTTAAAAATAGCATCAGTAACGTGCTCAGTCTCGATCATGGATGGGCTCAGCGCACTGTTATCTGTTGTCTCTCCACCAGCTGCCTGTGCCACCCACTAAATGGTCCAATGGGAAAACATCGCAACTGTAATCACTTCTCATTCATGTGCAGATAATTCGCTGTTTATCCTTTTTGCTAGTGATGCTCATCCTTTGCTTATTGCTTTCAAATTTAATGACTAGCTTATCTATCTGTTTAATTAGACTGGATAAACTTTAAAACAACATTGCAATTTAGTTATTAATAACAGCGTTTGAACTATGATGGTGCCGCCTTGAGACAGAGGTTTTGGAGAACAGTTGTGACTGAGTGTGTTGTTCATAGTGTTATGGTGGTTAAGCAGTGATCATCATTGTGATTTGGGAAATGCTTGTTTTTCTTCAAACTGATCAGCTGTGAAAATAGCCTGTGAAATGAGCTACATTTGATTATTCCACAGTTTCCTCCATAAATTATAGTTACTGATAACAAAGTTAGTTTTGTTTATGCTACAACCTGGCAAATTAGGACAATTAGACCTACGCTAAATTGCTATGCTAAAACATTTAAAGTACCCTAAGGTAAATGGAACCAGTTTTTTTTTCTTGGGTCTGGAAAATGAGACCAGCTTTTGCCTGAACGCTTGAGGGATCATTTAAGGTTTGAAATGATTTCTTGCAGTAGTGTATTAATTATTTTTTGAACGTGATAAGTACTATTGTATGTATTCATTTCCGACTCCTAATGGCTGTGCTGCTTTTTTAAAGGTAGAGTGGTGTGAAGTTTTTTTTGTGTCCTTGAGGTCTAATGTTGAATGTTTTTTCTTCATCATACAATATTTGCCAAGCAGATTTAAAAAATAGATCTCCCCCGCCCAACAATTCGGAACACAGGCAAACTTCAGATTCATTGCAAAGTTTAACCATCATAGTGGGAAAATCGTTTTATTGCCGCCGTTACTTTTTAAAGTAATAATTAAGTACATCGTGATGCAGAGTTGCTGAGAAAAGACGGATGCATGCTCTGTTTAACTCTCACAACTGATTTAAAAGCCGTTGCTTTCGCCTCCACTGAGTGAAATCCCGTAGGCTGTGACTTGGGGCATGTTCAGTGGTGTAAGTGGGACACTGGGCATGCTAGTCGTCATAGAAACAGATCTTAAGATTGTGATGTTTATTGCAGCTTCAGTAATATCTGCCGCCTTGCCTTTGACACACTGCTCCTCTCGCTCACTGGAGCTGCTGGTCTGTTTGCCTGTTTTTGGCACAGCAGCATTCATGTGTTGATAGGCTATTACTTGTGACGTGTGACCAATCAGATAGGGCTGTGGGCGGGACACGGAGTGACACTACACTAGTGGCGACTACTGACAGAGAAAGGCAGCTATGTCAGATCCAAAGTAACGCATTTTTAAATAATTTAACCCTAACTTTATGTTTTGTGCTGTTCAGAAAAATGTGACTCAAAATCTTGGTATGGTCCGAACCGTGGGTTTTGTGATCTGTTGCACCCCTAATTTAAATAAATAATAATAAATCGTTCTTCTTCTTCCCAGCTTTGTTAACATGACTGTTGATCAGCAGAATAGTGTGAAATAAGCAGCAGGATATATCATGTCACCTGCATGCTCACGCAGGTGTCCTTCTTTGCATCGATGCTTCGTTTAATCCATGTAACTATACAGCACAGTGTTTCGACATTTATTACTGTCGCACATCGCGCTTACGCTGTGAACACAACATAATTTTAATGGAGCTGTTTGCAAAGTCGAGTAATAGAGAGAAAATAGAGAGGGACAAAGAAGAAAGTTTCCAAAGTATGGGATTTTTTCAAGCTAAAGAAAACAACTCTGTAATGTCACAGTCCATCCACCGTAAAACGAAACTTATGTCACCTCGGCGACAACACAACGGCAGCTGAACAAAAAGCCCCGGTTTTCTGCCAGCGGACCACAGACAAGGTAACAGCAACTTTAGCAATTAACTGAAATCCTGATTGATTGTTGAGTTGAAGGTTAACCAAAGTAAGCCGCAGACCTCAGCTGAAAATGTACACACGTGCGTTTGTTGTTCTCCTTTTTGGCCCGTGAGTTGTAACCTCACAGTAATGAGTTAACTGGCTGTTGGGGAGCGCCTCCGCCGCCAAGCAAAAGTACTTGACCATATGATGGCAGTCATGAAGATGATGTGGCATTCACACTACGTGTCACTATGGGACACACACACACTACAGGAGCTGACAGCAACTGTGTCACCCGACGCTGGTTTAAACCAGAAAACACGTCAAGAAAACACGTGAAATGTGAAACGGGAAATGAGGGATCCTGCACACGAAACAGCTGGTTGTTATTATAAAGATGACAATTATAAAGACAGAATCTGGGTGAAAGGATGGATTAGTACACGCTGGTAGCAGGGATTGTCTGAGCTACAGAGAGAGCTGGAGGTGAGTTAAAAGGTGCAGCTCCCCGACACCCAGTTAACTCATGACTGTGAGGTTACAACTCACGCTATTTACTCTCTCTTCTTCCACTTTGCAAACAGCTCCACTATAATCACGTCGTGCTCACAGCGTAAGCACGATGTGCCATAGTAATAAATGTCCCTGCGAAACACTGATTGTAAAGTTATATGGATTAAACGATGCAAAGAATTTGTGTCGATGCATTTTATTAATTGATTTTATCGATTGAATCGTTTCAGCCCTAAACAAGATGGCCCAGTAAACTGTTGTTGAGAAATAAACTGTTGTTGAGAAGCTAGTTGTCTAGCCAAACAGATATTTGTAATTTTCTAAACTTAATATAAGTTGAGATAAGTTAAGATAAGTTGATCAGATAATTTTGTAATTAAATTCAGTAATGTAATCAAGATTGTGTCAATTTTCCCCCATGATATCCAAAATTGATATTTTATCAAAGTTGGAAATTCCAGTATCGTGACAACACTTCTTATCATTCAGATTCAAAGTGCTACTAGTGGTCAGACACTCAACATGGTGCCTTTTAACACCTGCTGGATCGAAGTAGTTAAGACTGACCAAAGACTGATCACCAGCAGGGCGAAACATGCATGTAGAAGTAATAAACTCTAACAGTATACATACACTCTACCGCCTATATCCTGTCTCTCCCTGCTCTTCAGTTGTATGTTGTTATAATTCAATTATAAGGGAATCGATACCTATTATTTTGTGGAACATTAAGAAGTCAGATCAGTGCCAAGGTTGACCCACTCATGTCCACTGGGTACGACTACATCGATTTCCAGTTGTGCCCCAGCTCTGTCACGTCGTGATTTGAAATAGCGTTTCAGAAGTACAGTATCCTTGAGTCTTTTCTTCTGCAATCACATTTCCAATTTCCAAATGTTTGTTTATCTTTTTAGTTATAATTTTTTTGTCTGTTTATCCTGAATATCATGAATTAGCAGGAAAAACCATTGCAGGTATTGTCCTGCTTCCCAGTTACAGGAGACATAAAGAAACAAGACATCGATAAAGACCAAGTCAGTAACAAACAAATCGTCAATACTTTTTATACATTTTCACAAGTGAATTTCACGCTTCAGAGAAGTGATCTGCTCCGGCAAAAATAGACCCGGTGCATTAAAATAGCTAAGCAGGGATGGTTGGTTTGAGATGGTCCGTTCACACATCTGGTGCACATGGGCACACTGGCAGTGTACCATTTCCAGGAGGTGCAACTGAACCGGAACGACCAGTGGACATTACGGGTGAGGTCGTCCTGTCTGGAGATGCAGGCATTATTAATGAAGTGGAATGTTTCAGTTTATGTGAGCTGAATATTATGGGAACAATGCTTTATTTTATGTGATAATTATAGTAAATTGACATTAATTGTGATTAAACTGTTTATTTGTTTAACTTTATGTTAATCAAGGCAATCAGTCATCACTTCATTACTCGGTGTGTATGGTTGAGTTCACTCGCTCTTTCAGCCAAGATACTCCAAGCTGGTCACAGTAGCATTTTAATCATTTAGAATGACTCACAGCCACTTCACTCCGAATCATTTCATCCGTCCTAGCAACAGCCAACCCAAAACACGCACACAAGCACACACGCACACACAGAACACAAACTAGATTCGACCAGGCTGGTTGAAACAAGGGAAGAAAAATGCTGTTGGGGAAACTATTGTGCTTATTTCCTGTGCTTCATGACAATAGTGATTAATGTCCAGGCAATAAGGCACTGCCACCGAAGGACATATACTGCTGCACTCAAGGACTTGGCCATATCAATAAATGTCCCATGTCCTTCAGTTGCCACGTCCTCTTTCCCCTTAAACAATCTTGCCGTGATGTGATACTGTGTCAGCTTTACTTACAGCTGAACTGTCAGTCAACGCTGCCCTGTGGAGAGAGGAGACAATGGAAACCTTCAGGCTCCTTTTTCCTGCATTGTGTTATTGTGGGTCAACAGAGCATGTGTTTGCTTTGTGCTCATTGTTTTAAAAAAAAATTTTTTTGTGGGCAACATTCAAGATTGTTGGCGAGGAAAAACAAATTCAAAAGTAGGCTATCCCATCCGTCCATGAGGCTCATTTCCCCCGTTGTGAATTATGGAGACAATCACTGAAGATGTAGGACTGGGCTGTGCATGTTTTATCAAGCTCAAGGTGCTCTACAGAATGCAAAATGCGCTTGTTCAATAAGAGTCAACTTACATTTGATGAATTGAATTTTAACCGTCGCATAAATTATATTGTCATTTTGAGCGGCTGTACAAAAAGACTAAAATATATCTGTGCTTAAGTGATATTGTACATTTGTTGCTAGGCATTCAGGTCACTTTTAGTTCAAAACGCACTCACTACAGTATTTATATTTAAAAATATAGTCATTTCCCAACTCTTGAAACTCTACAGTGGTAGTCACTGTGTATAGTAGTCATCACTGTCAGGACAGACAAGTGTTTTGTTCGAAAGGAGCAGCAGCAGAATGCTTAAATGACATTGAAACGATGCCATGCAAACCTGACAGTCCCTTAGATCTTTGGCATTGGCTGCTTTTTCAGCAAAATCTGCAAAACAACACCCAGGGGTATTGTTTTATGCAACAGAAAGCTTTAACTGTGTCATTCCTTTTCAGTGAGCTGCTTTTAAATGTATTGATATATATATATATATTTTTTTTTTTAATTGTGTAAAAGACTATAGTTTTAAATGCCTTTTTATTATTTAGTGTTACTGTCAAGGCCAATGTCAATATTTGAGAGCTAAAGACAATGTACTGACAGATTTTCTGACATAAATGCAACACATTAACAGAAATTTTATGATTCCTTGTTGAGAGAGAGTTGTGACCAGGATATGTACTGAGTGGGGCATTTTACAGTTTACAGAAAAATAAACTTGAAAGAGCTCACTATGTAATGACAACTCTGTTTCTAAATGACTGCAAACATATCTTGGTTACATAAGCCGACATGTGCCAGCACCGATATATCTGTGATAAGCTTTGGGCCAGATGATTTATCAGTTTTGACTCTTTACATATAAATTGGTATGAAATTAATATACCAAAATATAGCAATTTTACCTTCAATGTTAGAACATAATCTTTACATTCATATACAATTGCTGTGAGTATGAGAGGAGTATGATGCGAGAAGTCGGCTTAAAAAACAAGTTTGTTTTTTTGTAGCTGCTGTTGGCTCTGTAATTTCCAGTTTGGCTGTTTTTGATCACTTTATGGGACTAATTTAAGTCACTGTTACAGAAAGAAGACAAACTATTGCACCCCGTTGCTCTGTAATCAACCTCTACCTTTTGAAAGTGTTGACTGTAGGAAGTCTGAAAAGGGCTTTTGCTAAGGGAGGAAAACAGCTGTTGCTACCCAACAGCCTAATACTCAAAAGATTTCGGGTATTAGACTTAGCGATGATTAAGCAGCTTCCAATCACCAGAATCAGCAGACTGAAGCGTTTACAAATTTGTGCTCCTGGAATTTAAATGTGTTGGAACCATGATAAGGAAGTAGCTTCGACATATCGCATCATAGTTTAAAGATATAGTGTTTAGTTTGGGATATAAACTAAACATTGTACTGCCGTTTACACAGAATTTTACTAAAGCTCACCACATATCAGACTTGATAATAGAATAATTATTTAGAGGTCATTCATCATGGGCATATGACATAAGTGGTAAATAAAGAAGAATGGTTGTAATCAAATACAGTTTGGCAGGCTATGACCGTAACGCTGAGTTGATATCCACTTTTCCACTCCAGTGCTAAACCCATTTCATTAATTCCTTGTCGAAGGCATTTTTTTTTCCTCCCTAAGTTAACACCCTGAGAGATCAGTCCCTAGGCTCTTTCCTTTGGGTTTAAAATGAGATTGATGTTCTGTTTGTTTCTCTCACACACTTTGACGGTCTCTCTGGGAGCTTTCTCCATTTTGAAAGAAAGTCCTTAAAACAACAATGGAAGGGGGTCAGTAGTATTTAACCATGTTAGTAAAAAGACGGCAAAGCATTCCAGGTGGTGGTTAGGCCCTTACTAGGTGACTCATATATATATATATATATATATATATATATATATATATATATATACTATACTATACTATTTCATCTGAAAGCTTACCTTTCGAATCTGTGGTATTGCGAAACTGACAGAGAAAAAAATTTGTGGAGAAGATGTGCTAAGTTAGATTTAGGAGGCAGAACACTGGTTTAGAGAGTACCCTATCGATCCTGTTGACATGCTCCCCCTTTGGGGAATGCAAATGTTTCGGTTCTTCAACACAAACATTCAAACCCTCCTGGTAGTGGAACCCTAATTAACTAGGGATTTGAATACCGTGGCCTTTTCATTTGACATTTTAATATTTCAGAAAGACCACTGTTCCACGCTTCCTCAAAAAAGACAACTCTCACATTTATTAGACTGTGAAAAGAACTTGTACGGCAACACGGTCAACAGTTGAATTAGTTGAGCATTGAAAAACACAGAAACTAAAACACCTCCCAGGTGAATCTCGGGTCACTTTAGCCCCGCTGCCATACAAATTCTGCCTCCCTGCTTATCTGTCATCCTCTGGTGTGAGCTGAAGGTGTGACAGCTGCTGTATGTTATTGTCACTGCTAATCTAAACCTCACAACACAAGTGTTTATCACAGCAGAGGAGACCCATCCCCAGGTAGGCGCTAATCACTCAGGGATTCCTGAGATCATCTGTCCCTGCATTTAACAGTCACCGTGAGGCAGGTGGGAGCTAACAACCACTCTGCCTCACCAGCCTCACAGTTTTCACGACAATCATCTGTGTCTCTGTAATGTGTAGAATTTAATGCTTTCAAGTGACGTTACTGAGTGCCATCTTTATGAAATGGAAATTGTTGCGTTTAGATAAAAGCCTATGAGTATTGTAATTGCCCCATTGCAGATAGATGAACATATTTTTTTATTTGGTGAGGAGGATTCAGAGGGCAGTATTGAGGCCATTCAGCATTGCACTGACAGGACTCACCATTTTGTGGTGAGCAGTTGTTCCCATGTCTGAAGATAACCGTAGATGTGACTGATTTGTGTAGAGCAGGAACAATTAGTCATTTAGTTGACTGACAAAAAATGAATTGTAAACTATTTTGATAATCAAAAAATCACTTTAGTCATTTTTTTTTAAATGGCAAGCATTGCCTAGTTCCAGCTTCTCAAATGTCAGGATTTGATAGTTGCTCTTTGTCATACATGGTAGTAAACTGAGTATTTTTGGGTTTTGTAAAATTGGTTGAACAAAACAAGACATTTGAAGACATCAGCTTGAACTGTGGGAAATTGCAACAGGCATTTTTCACTTTTTTTCCCTGATATTTTATAGACAAGGCAAATAATTGGTGATTGAGATTGATTGATGATGACAGTAATTGTTAGTTGCAGCCCCAGAACTCAGGAATGTACTGTAAATTTTGTCCTATTTTTTAAAGGTCAGGATTCAAAGCGTATTCCAGTGTGTGTCCTTACTGTGTTATGATCAATTACCTCTGACCTGTAGTCAGGTCAGGCCCACAAGAACTGCAGTATAAAATGATAAAAGGGCACATGGCTCTTGCTCATGACGTGAAGCAGTTTAGGTGCTTGGGTTTAGAACCAATAAGCCAATATGAGCAAAATGCAGATAAATCAGTATCTGTGTTTATAACCGCAGATAAATGACAATTAAAAATGAAACGAAGAGGCAGGTCCTTTAATCATGTTATGAGTGTTGCCGTTTAATAGTTTGTCCACCAGAGGGCACTCTGCAACTGCAAAGGTACTACTTTATGTTATGTGTTTCAGAAAAGCAGGGGGGAAAAAAAGAATATTGGCTGTTATGTTGGAAGATCGGATTTTAAAATCATAAAATATCATAATCGGCATCACTCTTAAAAATCCCATAATGGTTGGGCTATACGTGGGATGCAAGCGTTTCCATAAATGAGTCACAAGTGTTCGATAGTTGGTTTATTTTCATTCCCAAAGTAGAAATAATGTAGAACAGATTACTGCAGATGACTAATGGCACAGAATATGTGTTTTCTAGCACATACATTTTTTACATTCAGTTAAAATCAGAGTATCAGCAACTCATGTTTGAGAGGGCAGTGCGGAAGTCTCTGATATTATAATACCTGATATATACTGCTGTTGCTAATCTTTTTTTCATACCCGAGGTGGAAAGATGGGCTGTTTGTAAGATAAACAAGACAGCCCCGGAATCTTAAAGGAAACTGAATAGGACTTGAATATAGTTGATATTTAAAAACGAGCCCTGCGCTATAATCATAGACAACAGAAAACATGTCCATAGCATTTGTGACATCATCCATATGTTTCTGTTCTGATGATACACCGAGCAACTTTTAGAGCAATGGTTCTGGGCAATGTTGCCGTCAACGGTAATGAGTAAAGATTACTACTGTAATCCCCTTTCCCCATCACTCTGCCACCCTCCCCGCACCACCGCTATCTGTTGAAAACATAGTCGGACTTGCCACCAGCCAGATTGCCCAGCAACATTGCTCAAAAAGTTGCCCCATGTATCATCAGCTTAAAGGGATGTTTTAAAACCTTGATTTGGGTTTACTGTTGGGCTGCAACCAACATTATTCACTAAATGAATCAAATACTATTTCTTTTTGAACAAATTGTGAAAAATGTCTGTCAATATTACTCCAGAGCCCAAGGTGACATCTTCAAATTGCTTGTTTTGTCTAAAACATGGTGATATTCCTTTTACAATGATATAAAACTGAAAATCTCACATTTGAGAATCTAGCATCAGAGAATGTTTGGCATTTGTGCTTGACGAATTACTTCATTTTTTCTTTGAATTTGGTACAAATGCAGTCCGGCATTTTCCTGGACCAGCATGTATCTGGCCAGCAGTGCAGCTAAATGCACATGCTCCACCACTCAGCTGTTGTGTTGCTGCTTGATTAGAATCATTACCTTGAGTCACGGCCAAGTACGGCTCAATTGAATGCTGTTTTCCAGCCTTTGTTTGCTCCTGGTCTTGTGTGCATTACATCTCATGTTTATTAGCCTTGGATTTGTTTTGCTGCAAGTTTTACTACATTTAGGAGATGAAATCTGTGCCAAGGTGGCTTCAGTAAGTTTGATGTGAAATTGTTTGGTCTGCTGTTGATTGACCGGAATGGGATACACTTTCATATCAACAGACAACCGCCGGGCAGCCATGAATGTGAGCAAGGCCAAACAAGTGTGCGAGTGTGGAGGAGCCGTGGTCTGAGCAGATGTCCTCATTTGTCATGAGTTATATGTTGGCATAGCTGATGGGTACTGTAATAGTCTTGTAATCCCTTTTGGCTAATTAGCCACCATCTTATTGTGACATGCCAAAAGATTTCATGCATCGCAATACCTCTTAACTTAAACAGCGGGAACATCTTGTTGTTGATCGCGGCTATAAAACTCTGTCCCTATCCAAGATTTTAAGTGTGACATTTCTTTCCCTCTCAACAACTTTATATACGGACTCAGATGTTATTAGTTTTTTAGGAAACTGAATATGAGACCGTCAAACTTGACAAAATTTACTACTATTAGTAATTATAATGGTGTTTCTTTCCCCCCTTTCGTTTTAGAAAATGTCAGCAAAATTAATCAGTTTGAACAGTTGGAAACAAATACTGTAATTTGAGTTGGCAGAAAGGTAACAGTGGGGATGAGGGTAACTACAGGAGACTGACAGTATCATGGTGTGAAAAAGAAATATTTTCCTTTCTTGAACTCATAATTACATTTTAGCATGCTATTTTTGGGGTATTGTAATGATACTAAAACCTGACAGTAGGTAATGAATACATCAAGATTACTAGGAGTACTTGCAGCTTTGGTGTGCATGAAAAAATTGAATTTACTGTGCAGAATACATTTACATTTAATTTAAATTATAAAGTAAAAGTAAAAAAATAATCATCTGTAATTTGAGATGTTATCCAAGGGAAGCATGGACCCAGCATGCGGTAAATACACTGATAAAATCCAATTAATACAGTAGTAGTCACATGAAACATTGTATTAAATCATAAGAGGCTCAAATGATATTGTTTTTTGCACTTGGGTAAAATGTATGTTGGAACCTTCTGGCCTGGCAGGTCTATGCGGTATAGAGTTTTACAATGCGTACGCCTCTCATTACTTGCAAAGTTCCTAAGAAATAAATAATGAAATGCGTACAGTAAACCTTACATGCTAATGAGGCTGCTTATAAGGCTGTTGCCAAGACATCAAGTGCATCTCTCTTCGTGGTTTTATTTATCGTTTCTAAATTCTGCCTTCGAGTATTGATTAGAGTCCAACATCAAAAAGCATTTAAAAAGGAAGGGAGGAGGTCTGACTGCTTGTATGGCCCTGGGCAGGTGTGAAAAGCCTAGTTGGAAGTGATGCATGCTAAGTCCTAGTGCAGTGGTATTATTTATGGATAACATTGAGTCATTTGGCCGGTGAGCTGCAGGTTAGGTGTTTTTCATCCGTACTAGGCAGATGTTTTCTTCTCAAGCACATTTCCCCAGGTATTTGATTCCACTTGAATTTGCAGCTTTATTATAATGGTATTTTATGACTGCCGTTTTGTAGACGCTTTTACTTAAATCACCAAACTGTAGCCGTGACAACATACATTTTCAGTCTGGCTGGGTGTCCCGAGCTGTGATCAAATCACTGGCCTGGCGTTTTCAGTGCCACGCTCTACCCGTTGCGTTAGATGGACCCATTTACATCGCCAGTAATCAACCATCACCATTCATGAGTACCAGTAATGTGTGAGGAGTGTAATGTATGAGGCAGAGGCAGCTGAATTTATTTCAGAATCAATAACTAGACAATTCATGCGAGCCTGCACACCGTGTCCTGAGGAGTGACCTCATAAGCTCTTGGCACTTAAGTGATCCAATTGCCACATATTGAAAATTGAAAACCTCACTTTAAACAGTAAATTTTCCTGACACTGTCAGAGCTGTTATGTGTGTGGAGACAGTTTTGAGGATTGTTTATTGTAGTCTGCGGGGGGAACAAGCTATAGCTGGTCTGGTAAAGAGGTCACTAGCCCTGAATTTGTTTAATCTTGTTAATGGTTTTCATCAGAGCCCCTGATGCACTCAATCAGTGAGCGCTCCAGCTATTTATTGCACTTAATTCACTGTACCAGCGTTACCCATCGAAGCACACTCAACAGCAGATTGACACAATTCAGATTTACTGTATAATTTTTCAGAAGTAGCTGCTACTGTAGATACAGCCTGTATGTGAGTGGTTTTGTTAAACATTGACTTCTCCCCAGGAAGTCATGCAGTTTTAATTCATAAATGAGCCAGTTTTGGTCAGACAATAGAACAATAGTTCTTTACCAGCTCCTTATGAATAGAGAATAAATGCCAGGATGTGTTTTTTTTCTTTCTTTTCTGTCTTTTTTTCTATTCAAGGAAGACTGAATACACTGGAGACTTTCATCAAGACCTTTTCGCCCACATGCTCCATCAAAGTGTGACATTTGATGTACTGTGTTTCTCACTTATTCCTTGTAGTAAAAGGTTGAAGAACAGTGTAACACGCGACACATTGCGCTGCTCAGGCTTCATCACCTCTGACTCCTGTAATATTATAGCACAGATAAAATGAATCTTCAAATATACCTTTTAAAGAGGAGAAAAACTGCAGGGAATGCAGGTGTCTGGACTGAGAGTGGGTTGAGAGTCGGTGACACATTTGGATTTGATTATAATGAGATGGCCTTATCCACTTTTCATCAGATTCGTTTCGAGAAAAGACTGCAGAGAAGGTTTTTGCATAATGAGAATGTTGAGGATATCTCCTTTGCCCTTCCTCCTATTCTGCCGTCTTTGTTGTTCTTCAAGTTATTTAATGAAACGCAAACAAAAAAATGTTTTCTGTTTGGGAGGGAATCCAAGGCCGTAATGCACACAATACAAGTGTGTATGTGTGTGTGTTGGCATTATTTTGGACTTATTTAAAAGTTGGTTTTGAGTTTCTGTCACTTCACTGTTTCTACTTGTCTCTGTATCTCACTATGAAGATGTAGCCTACTTTGGGCTTTCAGCACCCTGCAAGGCATTGACAAAAACATCTCATCTGAGCTCTGTTGAATGTGCAGGAGCACATCCTGTCAATTACCATGATGAACAAACAGCCAGACAGGTCTTGACATGCACGCAGACATGCTCATACATGCAAAAGGAGGGGAAAAAAGAAGATTAAGACAAGGTGTCAGGGGGAATTTTTTTATTTTAGTTTATTTTTCAGTCAAGGAATAATGTTAACTCTAGACTAATGGGCTTAATTTTGCTGTAATATGGCTATATTTTTTTGGCCCAGGGGTGCTGTTGCCCTCTTTGCTGAAACAGCTTGTTTGCTTTTAGCTGTGTACGCCTAAATATCTGCATTGGGATTTTATCATATCTGAGCTTGATGTTTTAGCCTCGGCTGCCTCTGTGCCGTGTCTTTGGCTGATCTTAGCAGTTCTCATGTTCGCGAGGCCCTTGGTGTGACTCGAACACTTCCGGGGATATCTAGCCACGTCGCCCACTTCCCAAGGAATGAGAAACAACATGCACTCTCAAGATCAAGCTCCACTCACCCCTTTTCTATGCTCCTCTGCTTCACGGAGGGACTCCCAACCTCGTTTTACCACAGTTACTTGTAATGGTAACCATGTAAAGCTCGGATATTTGGCATTTGAAATAACATGAGCACATTTGTGTGTGTTTGTCATAAATAGTAATTCACCAAAACAGAGAGCTAAGCAGATGTCCTTACGTTTGACAGTTGACTCCATGCCTTGCAGATGAGATTGTACAGACAGCAGCTGTCTCCGTCAGTGTGCACACTTGTTTCTTATATACATAGGAATTTTGCATCAGGAGTCTGCCCTTTATGCACTCATGATGCCTGTGAAAATTACAGCTCCCTTTTGTTCAGTACAAATTCAGACAGAATAGTGTAAAAGTCGACTGTTTGTCTAATTACATTTAATGATATGCCTATATGCCTTCTCTCTATAATTAAAGGACAAACTAAGTAAGTGGGGATAGGTAAAATGAATGCTTCCCTCTCCCTCAATAACTCCTGTCAAAGTGTCTGTGTACGTAACTGTATGACTGTAAAGCGGGCCGATGCTGGAGGAGAATGTGAAAGATAACACTGACTGACGTGTTGGAAAAGTATTCATTTTAGCCTTCACCTTTTGGCACATCACGCTCATTAGGCATGTGAAGGTGATGTGGTGAAACACGTTATTTATTAAAGGATATAATATTATTTGAGGAAGTTAGTCATTTTTCACTGATTTTTCTTTTTTTTTTTTGAGCACCTGGTTGACTGGCGAAGTAGTGTCAGGACACATAATATATTGCGGAAAGAGTGCAAGTGAGCTGAGGCTGACTTTCCCCTGATAGTTAAGTTAAAATAAACGGAACTTCTCTCGCTGATAATGGCTTTTTAACAACACAAAGTAACACCAGTGCTGTGTGGCCACAAGGGATTTCAGCTGTTCCACTGCTAAGTGTGACACCCGGTTAAAGGTTGAAGAGGTTTCGCTGTGTATAAAACACAGCAGAATACCAAGACTATTCCATTGCCCTTTTTCTTGGGGTCAACAAATCCCATGGACACATCAAAACCAACAATGAATTGATCCTACTAACAAGTAATGTCTTGCGTTGCCAAAGCCTCCTCTGTGCCATAGATCTCAATTTATGTCCAAAACTGTCCAAAAACACATCAATCATCACATCACACTATTGTTCCTTTGTGACATGTTCCTTTATTACCATTACCATGGTAACTGTAGTTTGTATTGAGTCAATCCCACATACACTATCCTGTTTCAGTAATTACTCAGTAACGCTCACGGCTGAAAAATAGTCCTCAACAAGTAAGGCTTGCTTAAAAACTACAGTTCCCAGCTGGTCCGTAAAACAGGCCTAATATTTTATTTCTAGTGTTCTATTTTCACAGTGTATATTAGCCATTAGCCACCTATTGCCACAATGAATCACATTTGTGAGCGGAATAATATTTTTATCACATCTGACGCTGTTTCTGTGTATTGATAATATGCTAAGCACTCACACTATTTTAGTGGAAAGTGTTTATTTTGCACTGAAATGCTGGCATGCATTTTCTTTAAAAGTGGCGCCACACAATTAGGACAGCAGTTCTCACAGTTTTTGTATGTGGGTTAATGAATCTGGAGTCAACTATATTAGACAATCTGTAGGAAAAAAAATGAGAAAGGATAAATCTACCATCCCTAGAACTTGCGAGCTTAGAACTGCATGAGGCTCGAGAAAGTTGATTGCTTTAAGTACTTTAACAGCAGCGCATAATGTATAATTTAGAGTTGTACTTGTAGTATAATTCACCTCCTCACGCACATGTGGCATTGCTTTGCCACTCTTTGTTCACCCACATTACATGGACATTGTTACTCGGGATGCATTTTGATACCTTAATCCGTCCCCTAATAATCCTTCCGGTGACATGGACGTGTCAGCCTGGCTGTCCCTCACGTACCTGATGCTAACATTGTAGATGAGATTGATATTTCAACTCCAGCCCCCAATGACGAGTGCAAGTTGAACGGTCCTGTGGATGTTGTTAGGCTGCTGTTTTTCAATGGCTCTCAGGGGTTCTTGGCTTGTTGTTGAGTGTGATATTATGGAACAAATAGCAGGTGTAGATGATTTAACTGCCCTCTGGGCAATGAAAAAAGGAAAATGATTTTTTTATGCCTATGCATCGTACAAGGTGTTGTTCTGTAGGTGTTTTTGAAGCCTTTTTATTTTCTCTGCACTTCCTAAAAACATACTTGGATGTAAAAAATAAGGCAAAGTTTCACTATGTATGACAAAGTAAAAATACCTTTTAGGCCAAACTCTCTGTATAGAACATGTCATTCAAATTACCGGTTAACCTACATAATTGCTATTCACTTGTGTTTTAATTTAGGATTTATGAGCCTCGTTTGGGTGCAGCGCGGCTCAGCCTCAGTCTCCTTCAGGCCCAACACTGACTGTGTTGTCTGCTCTGCTCTATCATAGATGCTGTGGCTTTAATCCTTTGCCCACAGGGGACGGCTGACATGGATGAGTGTAAACTGTTGACATGGTGCTGTCTCCTATGCTCTCTGATCAAAGACGGTGTAGCCCAACCTGCCTTCAAATATGCTCCAAGTCTCTGCCACAGAGGCTCCCTTGCTCGCCATTTCACACTTTATGTTAACCTGTGTTTCCCCTTGGTGAATTGATACAGTACATCTGATAATAACAAAGCAGCCATTTATGACTTCACCCATTTAGCCTCTGTGGCTTCCCTCCAAGCAACGAGTTTGACTTAAGAAAACGGCGTGTAAGTGGCTCTTACCATAGCAGAGCCCATTTTTGGAGACAGCTATGCACTGACTTTAAGTGCAAGGAGCGACTTGGCTTGATGTAGTGCTTAGTTTAATTAATCCCCGGTAATGATGCAACTATTAGTAAGAGCTGAGCTTGTCTTAAGTGGCTGGAGGTGTGTGTCTGTGTGTGTGTGCGCGTGTGTGCAGATGCTGATCACACCAACTCCATCTCTCTAAAATGTAGCTTCAGTGAGCCCTGCTGTTGTTCTAAAGTTACCTTCAACTTCATGAGACTCTTAACAAGTGTGATGTACTGTAGTTGTCATGGTTACATTGTCATGATGTAGCATAATGTAGTGCTTATACAATCTGAAAAAGGAAACGTGTCACATGTACACTGTAAATAGGGATTTTAAAACTGGTATTAATGTTGTAGGAAAATCTATAAAACAAGCATATTCTGTATCGATTGAATCTTATGTGTAGTATATAAATATTTTTATTAGATAGTAGAGCTCTTTTTGCTAGTGTTAGAATGAACTGATGCTGAGACACTCCTGAATAGACTAGACTTTAGTGCTTTTTGGATGCGGTATTAACCGATGTGTGAAGGTACGTGGCAACTGTGTGAAGAGTATTAAAACGACGCGCACAGTATTGAGTACATACAATGTGTAACCACTTGTACAACAAAACTGATAAAACATGGATTATCTAAATGCATTGAGAAACAGTACCTCTGCAAGGAAACCGTGATTTCGGCCTCCATTTTGAGTACGGCAGATTGTCATCTTTGGTTTTGTTTTTCCTGCCATTCCCTTTTTATACAAACAATCTGGGTACCCAATTGTTAGAAGGATGCTAACAATCCTTCAAGCAACCGGGAACCAGTATTAGCCAATACATCCCCAGGTTTTGAATGCCACAGTGGGTTTTGACTGCTTAAAGCAACACAAAACACTGACAATGGCTTCAGCTAGACATTTTCCACTGGCACAGGCTGCATCCGTTGTGGAGCACATTCTCCCCAATGAGTTTGATTATTGCAAGTCTGGGACTATACATGCTCTGGGGAGTGTGTATGCTTAAGGACAATTTGTGCCTCTAGCCTTCGCTCTAATTCTGTTGACAATGTTTGATTTCTTTCAGGCCATTTGCCCCAAGAAGCTAAAGAGACTGTGCCCATAGGCTGTCTGTATTTTACTAAATGAAGTTTCCACAGCAGGGAAGCTGTTGTGGCATTATTATATCCATTTATATATATTATTAAATCCAGCCTACTTATTTATTTTTCCTTCCCAGCCCAGCTGCTGCTGTGAAGAATATGATTGATTGGAGCTGTAAGAGAGCAAAAAGCATCATAGGAGGAGATCCCTGATGGTGCTGATCATTACTACCCATTAAGGCATTGTGTCAAATGATGGTGCCTGGGCCTAAAACACACATGCAGTAGTCACCACAGTTGCTGCTGCTTCTGTTTTCACTGGTGCAGCTTGTAAGGCTAGGGAGTTCAGGAAGCCGAAATTTTTCAGAATAGGTAGACAGACCTGAAGATAAATGGTAGAGGTTCTCCTTGTTAAAGTGCGTTTCAGTTGCTGTCATCGGGGTGGGGTGGGGGTGGGGGGGTGTGGGGGAAGCTACAGTCCCTCGTGTAACAGCTGCAATTTGGGAGATGATTTGAGGCACTTTGACTGAATGTTGTTATTAAACTGAAGTATAAAGGTACTTTTAGCTGTAATTACAATGTAAATTACAATTTTGAGCATTTTTAAATTATATTTGTGTAAGTATTTACAACCCATTTGCAAAGCAGAACATTGATCTCGGACGATTTCCATGGCAGTATGTTTTTTTTTATTTTTTATTCTGTGTTTTTCACATGACAATTACAGTATGGTTAAGAGCTAAGGGAAAGCTCTGGGATGATATGGTAACAGGTGATATGGTTCAAATCAGTATCAAAATATGAGTATTTTTCCATAATAAATATATATTACAACAAGGCAAATGAACTTGCTAAATTGTAAAAGAAACATGCAAATGATGATCACTGTTGTGCATTACACCAAAAACATGTAAAACACCTTTAGGACCTTAAGGAACTCAATTAGGTAGTTTTATGATAAACTTTAAATTTAATAAATAATATATGTATATTATAATTAAATTTTTCACTTTGACCACAAAAATGTGTAAACTGATAACATTATGTTCACATCATCATGATACTGCTGCTGGTTGATTAAAGATAATTCTGAGTTATTGCCCACCACCAGGCTGCACACCCATCCATCACCCCACATTTCGCTAAGCTGCATTAAGGCCACACTTCTCTCTGCACTGGCAAAATACAAAACTGAACTGACAAAAACTGAATTCGAAGGGAGACTGGACTTTGCATTCAAGAATTTATTTATATTATTTATTTTTCTTTAGAAATCTCTCGCTATGACAACTTTTGACATCAGCCATAGACATTTTCTCATACTTTTAATAGATTGCTGCATAAGTTTCCGCAGAATTTTTTTTTCAGGTTGTGAATGACACTTTTCTTCCCCCGTGTATTTTCTTACCTCTGACTCTGACCTCCCACAGTTGCATCGGGTGGCCACCCTCACCTCCACGCTGGAGACGGGTACCATGGGAGCACAGTCGTAATGAGGGAGAGGAGGGCAGCTGGTGACCCCTACTGGTCCTATTCAGGTGAGCTCTCATTAGTGTGCCGACCGAAGCCCTGGGTAGAAAGGGAAATGCATTTACTTGCCCAGCGGTGCTCTATCTTGCCTATCATTTTCCCTTTTTTTGTCTACCATTAACCCCTTTTCTCTCTTCACTGCCATAGCCAGAAGGGCTGAATTAGGCAGTTAGGATTCATATAGTTCATACCTGTACTGTATGTTTTCATTGCTCTTAATAATTCTAATTCAACTAATGCACCGGAGAGAAGAAAACACTGACATATGGCAAAGTGAGTTGATGTTCAGATTATGTTGTAGCCAACTGTGATTAACTGCATATGAAGAGTCGGCTCGATTAAATTGTATTTATTTATTGTCAGGTTTTGTTCAGGCATTTAAATTGTGTGGATTGAAATGCATGAGGATCAGTTTGTGTGTGTGTGTGTGTGTGTGTGTGTGTGTGTGTAATTTAATGAAAACAAATTAGTTAGTGAACCCTACTCCGCTTCAACAAGCAAATAGGAAAGTCAAACACATGGCATAAAGGACGATTACAACCTTTAATATGCCACATTTAGTCGTGCAGTTGGCAGCTGTTTTCAGCAGACCTCCATTTGTATATTGTGTCAGAAATACAATAGGCCTAACTGTGAAAATCAAGCTCAGTTGTTTTTTTTAATTCCTGCCTCTATAATTGATAATGTATGCTTTAAATGCTTCTCGGAATTTAGGCTTTCCTCCTCCTCTAATCTAAAAATGGACGGATATTGCAGCCCAGAGTGAACAATCAGATGTACTTTCTAATGGATGATTCATTATGTCATTTTTGTGCTGGTAAATATTATCAGAGTATTATGTGTTTGCATATGTGTTTTTGGGCGCTAAAGCTGGGGTGTGTTTTCCCAGCCAAAGTGGCAAATTGATGCGACATGGAGTATTTTGCAGTATTTATACAGTAGACTAGTTTCGTATCCAACCACTTATAAAATTAAACATTTTAGTTACCATAAAGGTTTCTCATGAAAAAATTAAATTGGAGAGAAAGATGCAACTTCTGTGTTATTTATTCCTCTTTATGTTTAATTGTATGATGCTGTTATTTATTTATTTATTTATTTATTTTTCATTTTACATTTTTAGGCATGTGAATGCAGACTTGAAGGTGTGTTTTTTTTTTTGGTGAATAGTTCTGATAGGCACACATTAATGTTCTTTCAGAGCCCGGCTTCACATTCAGTCATACACATTCACACCTTACTGCAAAAACAGCCCTCTGTTGGCCATTGAGCAGCTCCGGTGGGAAATAGGGGTTATATGCTTTGATCGAGGGCACCTCATTGGAAGAGCTCAGGAAGGGGAGAGCAGTCAGTAGAATTTATATTTACAGGTTCCAAGGTCCAAAAACATCACCTAGCAAATAACCAACTTGGCCCCTCTGCACAGCTCTGAAAATAATTATACTGATGGAATATTTTGTCTTTTGACACTGCAAAAACATGTATGTATGTATGTATGTGTGCGCGCATTTACACATCAGGCTTGATCTGGACAATTAAATTTTAGGGCCGTATGTCTTTTATTTGACAGATTGTTATGTGTACTGCGTGTGTGCAGAGCTGCATGCATGTGCTTAGCAAGAAGCAGGCTGGTCATTAGAGAGAAGATAGGATCTCGAGGGCTATGCATCATTCTCCCTCTTTTTTTAAATGTCTGTATAGCGAGGGTGGATAAAAAATTAACAATCACTGGGTTAGGGAACCGGCTGACAAGGGTTGACTTTTGGACATTCATTTCAGGCCTGTGCAGAGCACTAATTCCAACCAGTGAAGGCAGCTGGCTGATTGTACTGAGAAAAAGGGAAGCATTGAGGGAACACAGAAATGTCCATTGCTTTGGAAAGGTAATTAGTGGCTAAGGCTGTGAATGGGGGACAGACAAGCGTGCCTTAGCAGCTAAATGGTTATTAAGGGCATTTGCTCTGAGCAAGTGAGTGTAAAAGAAATGCACACAGTAGGGTTAGCCTGAAGCTAGTAGTAACTAACTAGTGCAAGGCAGACTTAAGCTCTATGAGCGAGACACACATAGAGTACATAATGTATAGTGGAGCATATCACCCATTGTTTCACACATACTTTCCACACCCTTCACTGTGTATCCCAGTCTACAGAGCTGTCTGAAGAATGTGGAAAAATATGAGTCTCAGAAACTGGAGCAGTAGCAAATAAAATTCAGTAGCAATTTTATGAAGTAAATACTTAAATTTTTTTCTGTTGTTTGTTTCAGTTGTGAACGTTAAAATGTACAGCACATGTTGTAATGACGGTGGGAACAGAAACAAGTTTATACAGTGCTTTAAATGTTTGGTAATACATGCCATAATGGTTTGAGGTTTTTACATTACTTAATGATATTAATCTCATCAGCATCCAAATATATCCTGCTCTCATGATCAGGGAGATTGCTAAGCCCTTATATTTTACACGGTCTCACAGACTTGCAGTCCAATGCGTTGAGACATGAGGCACACAGTGCAATGAGAGCTCTTATCATCCCATGATGTGTCACCTTCCTGTGTGCTTTGGTTATGAACCTCAATGCGGTAGCCTCGAAACCCGCACCCTGAAATTTGATTAAAAGTTATTTAAGGCATGCTGTTGTGTGTGTATATGTCTGTCTCTGTGTGTGTGTGCGTGTGTGTGCGCGCATGGAGGCATTTTTCATAAGAGGGATGATATCATACTCACCATAACACTCCCACAGGAACAGGGCTATGCATCATTTTCCCCTTTTTATATCCCTGCAGGTTTTCACATCTTCTCTGTTAGTTTCTCTGGCTTCCTTTATCGGGAGTTTTATGTTTTTGGCCAGTATGTGCAGTAGTTTGCTTTTGATTGCACTCTAGTTTGATTTATTGTTCTAGTTTAATTACAGCACAACAGTTGGACTACCTTAATGTGCATTTGCAGAAGCATTAAGCTTGATCCCCTCTAACAGTGTGTAGAATGAAAAACAAAAAAGAAAAACCAAGCAAAGAAATAATGGAATTAGATGTAAGAAAATATAGATTAACGCCCTGGAGATAACCGTGTACTCTACACTCGATTTTTGATTTTCACTGTGTTATGAGATTTCATCAAGTCCCTGAATTAACTCGCATGTCATTCCAGACTGATATGAAGCAATTATGCCTAATGAAGGATTGATGTTCTTGCTGTTCTCCCCTGTGCATAGTTGGGGGGGAAAAATGCATTAAAGAGCACATGCTACTGCAGCCCAAATCGTTTAGATGATATGGTAGTGTGCCTCCACAAATGAATAATAGCTATTACAGCACTACATCTCAGTGATTTTTCACATTTATAACTTACTCTGAGCTCTGTGCTTTGTACAGATAGACCTCCTACTGTCTATTTTCATCCAGCAGTCATGGATGTTTGGATGGGAGCCACCCTGACAAGCTGTTGTGGCCACTGAAAGAGCCTGCGATTGTCTGATACGTGTGGATTGTAATTCCCCTCAGCCTGACTGTTTTATTCCACTTCACCGAGGTTGCCTGTGATCATTAGCAATATTTCCACTCATGTCTCACATAATGAAGTGAATGAAGTGTCATTTTCAATCAATTGCTATGTTGATCCAACTTAATTAGTACTTAGAGGATACAAAACAAGATTAGGTAAGTCACGGTGATTGCCAGGGCTGTTTGTTTTGGCTTTGAATTAACCCTCAATTCTCCCGCTGCATGTTCTTTCTGTGGCTTTGTGTCGTATTTCTTCACTACTTTAGCTCTATCTAATTATTCCCTTAATTCTTTGGTAAAAATATGTAGCTAAAAAATGCAGTAATTGGGTATCCCCAGCTTTTAGAGTAAACATGTCAATCAAACATTATTCTGCAGATGTACAATTGAACTCATTAGTAGAAATCTTTACAGTGAACCACAGTTGTTTGAACAAATACACCACGGGATGTCGGAGCAGAGTTTTTGGGGTTGACTTCAAAATGTGACTACGCCTCTCAGATTGATTAGTTGGTTTTTGACATGTTAAACCCTCTGATTCGCATAACCTTAAATTGGCTGGGTGCTTGTGAAGGCAGTGCACTTTGTCTCTTGTGGCCCGACACCCTCCCTACAAAGGCTGGAGGGAAAAGAGCGATGCCATGTTGTCATGGTGCCTGACAGAAAGAGCTCTGCCTCCTGGAGGTAATGAAACAAGGGGAGGATTGGTCCCGGTAGACCTTCATGTATGAGAGGCACTTTGCTTTAAAGCAAAGCTCCCTGACTATTCGGCCTTACGGGGGGTATATGAATGAAGGATAAAGTAATGCGAGTTCTATACAGGGTTTGAGGGACATACTCTTCAGGGATGAAGATAAAAATACCAGTGTATCCCAACGTATGTTTTCATCTGAGTTTTTCCTGATGAAAAATATGGAGGTAATTTTTACAAGAGCTCCAGGGAGCCTGCCCCACTCCCATTTGATGAAATCTGATTTATTCTAAATAATGATGTTTTCCCTCCTGATTGTTTTGAGACAATCAAATAATGGATATTAAAGCTATTGTGGGATTTGTATTGTACCATGAATCATGATGCGCAATTTTTGTTGTCCAAATGAACACAACAGTGCAATTGTTAAATCAGATTTCTGCCAGAATGAAGTACTTTCAATGGTAGCGGAAAAATCACAGTTGAATTGAATTTCCAATTATCATGCAGTCCAGTGACCATCAGCTAGACAATATGCCCTGTGATTTGCCAAACAAAGTGACTGTAAGTGATAGCATTAGTCGGTCCACAGGTGAATATATGCTATTGTCAACAGCATCTTCATTTTAGTTCAGGGAGGATTCGCTCTTCTCTTATACCTACCATTTTATCTCCATGCACACCGACCACTATGCATTCACACAAGATTTCCCTCTATTCAGATGACCGAACCTTGCATTGATTCCTGCTGGCACCCAGTCGGCTGGTTGGTAAAGCTTTGCCTCTGCCCACCAACCTCCACCCGCTAAAATCCAGTTAAGCCTTTAAAGTGATTTCCTGCTCTGTTCGAGTAATTAATTCCCCAAAGGGACTGTAGATTGTGTTGTTTCTGGTGTGTCACTCCTAACAACATCAATAGTGAATGTTTATCAAAGAAATTATTATTATATATTTTAGCGGCTCGAAAATGGTGTAGTGTTGCCAGAGCCGTCGTTTTGGAAGCCCATATGTTTAGTGTTGGCTAATGCTTCTGTCTGTATGGTGCATTAATGTGTGCTACAGGTTTCAGTCGAAGCAACGTTACGTGATGGGGCTGGTTTGTGTTGCACAAAACCCTCCCCTTTTCCCTTTATTTCGAGAAAAAGAACTGTGTTCATTTACAGTGGTGTGGAAACCTTAGGATCTTGTGAACTTTGTTGTGCTCATCCTGCACAGTTCCTCCATTGCCTCCTGTAGCCCCCATGCTTTCTGGACTTGATTAATTTCCTCCTCCTCGGAGAACAGAGCGAGATTCATCTGTCTCACACCCCTGCATTTATAGTCACAGCCATTCTCTGTGATGATGGAAGCTAAACACAACATCATCTATATTCCTCCAATCTTGCTGATGTGTTGTATCAACCTGTAGTTGTGCCTGCACTCATTTTCTGAGAAAATGAGAAGTGCAGGTACACTAATTATTAAAAATGAATTTTGCTGGGGCTTAAGCTGACTCATTATTCATCTTGGTTATTGCTAACAGTTTGGATCAGCCTTCGTCTGCCAGAATTGGTCCATTTGTCTCTGTCAGGGGTGGGCCCTTGACAGATGTGCCAATATGGCTGCCGAAGTTCTGCGCTGGGGGAGAGGCATCTTAATTCTCCATGATGTATCACACTGGCAGCAACCAATTTAGCAGAATTGAGCTCCAAATCATCTTACTTCCCACTGCTTCTGACAATCTGTTTCCTTTCTCTAGATGAGGTAAATATGTTAAGGATGGAAATAAATTAGGGATTCCTGTGCCCTCAGCTTATACTGTATCAGTGACTTTTTGTTTGAGTTGATTGTTTGGATTGTCACATTAGCCATCCAGAGAACAATTCAACTATGATAAATACAGCCAAATTTTTACTGGTTTTCCCTGTTTAGGGCAAAATGATGAATTGGACCGACAGATTTGTTGTGCAAACCTAACTAATTGAATTTCAGGTGTCATGTGGTTTCGGTGTGCCTTGTGGCAGCATATTAGGCCTTGTTGGTGGCTAAGATCCACCATAATGGATGTGGACATGCTTGGCCTGCTGGGATTGCAATATTGAGGAAGTGTGAGATTGCCAGCACACAGGTTTCTTCTCTAATGTGGTTATGCTGATGAGATGAAATGAGCTAGCTAGCAGCTCAGCACATTTTTAAACTCATAATCATGATGACTTACTTTGTAATGAGTACTTACCCCCCACCCCACCCCCACCCACGAGGTGAGGAGTTAATTGTAGGGGACAAAGCCATAATAATGGCATAATGGCACAGTGCTGGAAGATGTGCAATGCTTTTTTGAATTATAAAACGGTGTTTGATTGACAATCTTGTGTTCAAATGCTGTATGGTTGGTATGAAATTGCACATGTGACTGCGTGGCACTGAGTAGTAACTGTATAGAAGCAGTTGATTCCATTTAGTACTACATCACTAATAGATCACTGACGTTCCCAGGCTTGTTAGATCATTTATTCTGTGCTACTATCTCTAGTTTACTGAATTACACCACTAACTATTGATTTCTGTCTGGATTCTAAATTATAGGGACACTTGCTGTGTAAACATGTAGCCATTGTTGTCCCTGCTTAGCTTGCAGAACAACTGCAACATAGAAGAGTAATGGCTGCTGAGGGGGTGAGCTGGGCTTAGAGAGGGCAGTAGCTCAGAGTGGTTCAGGCTTTATTTTTCTGTGGGCTAATGGTGCCTTGTCTGGTGATATGGTTTGTTTAAAAAAAAAAAAAAAAACGTTAAAAATTTACGGATTTGATTTTTGTAATTGCGTAAATATAGTCTATAATTTGGTTTATCAGTCACACTTATTGTTGGTTAAGTATGTTAAAAACCTGCCCACACAATTCCACAGTGAAATCTGACAACCCACACCATTATCTTTCTGCAAAGACCTTTATGTTAATTTAAGGTGATCCAGCTTCATATTCACACAGTGGCAGGCAGAAGGAAGATCACTCAGGCCTGTCATTCTTTGTCTTGTAGAGCCTCATGACTCATTTAAGTGGGAGCTCATATACCTGCAAGGTGTAATAAATAATGTAGATGTATCATGGAATTATTGGGGTAGAAGCTGTTCTTTGCATATTGCTCAAAAGGTTTTGACTGTCACACATTTTAGAATGCAAACACCTTTTGTTTCTTGTCATATTTTCTGTTTTTTAAAGCTGAAAGCTGAAAAATATGACTTTTCATTTAGTGACAGCAGCATAAATGGATCTTTTTAATTGGAGCAAAAAATAATCCCCATGTTGGGAAACATTTTGAGTGTGCGAATGTGTCCAGTTTTCAGGAACATAAATAGACCAGTTTCCCTGTTCTTTTCTTTTTTTTTAAATAATATTTTTAACATCATGCAGCAGAGGGGAAACTTTCAAGCCAGAGGGGAAAGGTCCACTTTGTCAGTCATCCACGTGCACACCACTGCCTCTGCTTCTTCAGTCAATAGCTGCTTTGGTAACATCACCGAGCTCATATTTAATTTCTTTAGTCATCACTTAAAGTAAGCTGGACTCAGTGCATGTGTCTGTAGGAAGAAGGCGTGGTAAAGGTTCAACAGAAGGAGTCAGTGGAGGGGAATTTAGAGGAATTGTTACTTTTTCAGATAACTTTATTTTTAATTCCGTACCTAGTGGAGACCTACCCATACCATACATTAATTATGAAATTAATTTAACCGATCCTCACCGGCACTTACCCATCCTCTCCGATCAGTTTTCTGTTATGAGCTCCCTCCCTCCTTCTATCCCATAATTTCCCTCCTCATCTATCTTTCCTAATGCTGGCCGCATCTCAGTTGTGAGCAGGGGTTTGCATGAGGGTGCTATGGCAGGTAGTGAGGAGGGTGAGAGACACGGACTGGATTAAGCCTGGATTTAAAATGGCTGCTTGCCGTGCTTAGCTCACCACTCATCTGGGGATGTGGTCATGTGCTGTCTTGTGATTTGAGGCCAAATTAGCAGTTTTGGGGTACCCGAGGCTTTAAAAAAATAAAACCTGCACAGTTTCTTCCTGGGCTACACTCAGTTTTAATTTCTTCCACTCTCTTCCCTCTCTGTGTCTCTTGACGGACACATGTAACCCGCATATGCACACACTCACCCATTCTCAAGCTGTAAAAATACAAGCAAAGGTTGTGGACTGTGTGAAGGCAGTAGAATTGAGGGTTTCGCTGTGCAGAAGGAAGCTTCTCTATACAGCCAATTTGTCATCGTCTGCCGGAGTAAATAAATACATGTCTGTTTAGTTCAGGTCAAAGTGCACAGGTGCAAAACGGAAAGATCATTTGGCTAAAGTTGATTTTTACCTCCTCCTCCAAAAAGGTTATGTTAAGATGGCCTCTGGCTGTCTGTTTCAGTCTGTTACCAACATATCTCACACTAATGGCTGGATTCACTTGGATTTTATTATGTTCACCTGTGATCTCTTTAGAGAGTTAATGCAACAAACAGGACAGCACCTATTAGACGTGGAGACTCTAGTCTGTGACCTTTCCTACACAATCACCATCATCTGCAGTGTGGCTATATACAGTTCTACTGTGTTATCTGCCCAAGACACTGTTGATTATGAACGTAATGGTTAGCTCTGGAGGTTATTAGGACATGGTCGAGGTTTTTACTCTGTTAAGTGGTTACCTGTTTTTGCTTTGCCTTCCATATGCTTCTTGCTGATCAATCAACCTAAACTTTTCAGTGAGTGAAAATATTACACATTACTACGACTACTGTGCTACTAGTAACTAGCACATAGTAACTAGCAATTACTTCTAGTAGTGCGTATAGGAGAAGTTGTAGCATTTCACTGTTGTCTCACTGTCATTTTATTGTTAGTTTTTTTTATCTTACCTTTGTCAGTGAATTTCTGTCCAATTAACTGCCTGTTTGTGCACATTTTTGTATTTCTGTTTTCGACGAATAGAAAAATAAAAGCTCAAAAACCTTTGGAAGATAATTACAGTGTCAGGACAGTGCCTGCATCTCTGTCCCAGACAGCTGGCGTACATGTGATTTAAAAGATCACATGTACGCCAGATTGATAAAAGATGAAAATCAGACTTTTCTCCCTGATTTCAATCTGTATCTGATATTGAAAAATAAAATGGCCAATATTAGAGACAGGTTGTGTCCTCCACACATATTGTAAAGAAGACGTACTGTATGTGTAACCACCGTGTCACACTTTAGACATCTTGAGAAGAGATAAGCTTTTATATAATGGGCAATTTAGGGAGGATTTATTGAGACACATTCGCCGTTTTTCACAGAATAAAATTGCCATTGTAGGACCGAACACTTAAAGTAGCAGCTCTCGCAAAAAATAAAATGTACAAGCAGGCGAAATAAAAAAATATAACAGATAACATGTCATCTTAGGGTTCACTGCGTAGGTGGAGATCTTTAACCTCCACCTGCTGACTGTGACTAATGGTCTGCTTAGTGGTGACCTCATGCTGCGGGGTCGTCCCGACGCCGCGACAGGCAGGTAAGTGAGAGAGCTTGTGAGACGCACAGAAGCCTGTCCTCTGGGAGACAGCAGCCTGCCTGTCTTCTTATGCCTGTCCTGGTTTATCGCTCTGCAGTGACCCACACTCATCCTGCTGCCATTGCGTACCTCAGTCAAGGAGACGAGGGCCCTCTGGCAGGCATCTACCTGCGCTCTCTACCCTCCCCCCCTATCTGATGGCCAGCTGCTTTATGCAGGAAACTGTGACACAACTGGTTCTGTAATCCTTTTGTCTGACAAAAATAATATCATACCCATCTGCCTCAGCTGTGCTTTGTGTTTACAGCTAAGTAGAAAATGTTAGCATGCTAACACGCTAAACTCTGATGGTGAAAATAGTAAACACTTCCTGGTTAACATCAGCATGTTAGCATGCAGATGTTAGCATTTAGCCTAAAGCCCCGCTGTGCCTAAATACAGCTGCTAGCATGCTGCAGACTCTTAATCGTGTTTCCCATCATAATATCATAAACACGATTGGTGTTTTTCACTCCGCCATAACAAAATGCATATTTAAAACTGATACAAGACAACAAAGCCATAATCTAGAGAGCGTTTCTAACTGATTTACAATCCAGCATTATCATATTTAAAGTTCAGCACTCTCGTTAGTCAGTTGAGGAAGTGGCCGCAATAATAGTCAGGTGCAGAAGTCCTGTAGATTAGTGGAAGTTCCTAGAGCCAAAGAAGAGATAATTAAACTAATGGTTGAAGCTGCATAAATGGAATATGAGGGTATGAGAGTTCAAAAAGAGGTGATGGCTTAGAGAGAGATAAGGTGCTCTCTGAAAAGAAGCGTAACAATGGGAGTAGATGGAAAGGGTGATGTGACAAATTGGAGATGGATTCCGTTATATTTTTGCTGTGTGTGCGTGTGTGTGTGTGTTGGTGCACAGTCCAAATATGCAGGGCCCTGATAGGTTCAGTTTAGAGAAACAGATAATTTGCTGTTTCATCTGAGGACTTGCATAAATACATATTATGCAGATGTCCTCACACATTGCATGCATCTTATCTACTTCAGCTTCAGTGCATCATCTCCATTTTAAGGGTCCTCTGAATTTCATAACTACTGAAATTCTCACTAATTATTCCTTAATATAATATTGACTGTTGAATACAATCGCTGTTTCTGATATTAAAACGTCCATCAGGCGACCAGCTGCAGGACATTTATGAGTGCCGAGGTTAGCGTCTGTGCTTCCGACAGTTAGCTGATATGAAACAGTTGCCCTTGGACAAAGCAGAGTAATGTAGCGTCACTAATCAGTGTTTCACTTTGCGGCTCTACAGAGGAGATCGGTGTTCTGCTCGACAGAGTGCTCACCTCTCTCTCCTGTTTACAATTAGCAAGAGGTTTCCTTACACCAATGCAGCATTGGATTGGTGTCAATGAGCACTGATACACAGAGAGGGCAAAACCCAAGAGAAAACATTTACTGTTTCATACTGTGTGGAAAAACAACTTCTTAAATGTGTGGAAAAGCAACTATGAACTTTAAAGAAACGAGCTTCAATTTACTTGCTTTAATTACTTTAGTTATGCAAAACCCTCTCTCCGCAGACTTAGTCATTATAGCCAGACAAACATAAGGTTTGTATCCTAAACTAAATGAGCTAAAGTAGAGGGAAGTGTGTTATGTAACATCTTCACCAAATACAGCACTTATGAGCACCAGGGACCAAACTCATTTGAGCTGGATCTAAAAAAAAAAAAGAGACAATTGGTTAGACAAAGATATGTTTTCCCACAGAGCTGTGTTATTGAAAGGGAAGGTACCAAACATGAGCAACGAACATTGGTACATATTACAATAACACCTGCTTTTGAAACCATAGGGTTTTATTAGGGATTATTTTTTTATAACCGCATTAGGGATGAAACGATTACCGGTTTAATGGTAAACCATGGTAAAATTCCCGACGGTTATTATTATCGTACACATTTTAATTACCGTGATAACTGGGTACGGTTAACCGTACTGTTATAATCTCACGGCAAACACTGTCCAGCGTCTCCCAGACTCAGGCGCGCATGCGCAGAGTGCAGTGTGGGTTTGTTTGGGTCAATGACAACATGGTGGAAGACAACGCTGTGGAGATTTTTCAGTCACTCTGAAATCCGGTCATATTTTAGTTTTTATGAGAGCGCTGAGGGAAACTTGATTGAACAAAATAACCTTATAGTGAACGCAGGGTGAGTTAACTTTTAGCTTTGGTTTGTCTCTCTGACTTGCTAACAGCATGTAAACTGATGCTCTCAGTGTTGCTGCTCTTGTAAAAACGCTACACATTGTTCTGTTGCTGTGTGCGTCGTTTGTCGGCAGAGTCTATTCGTCCACTGCACATGATAACACGTTACGCAGTTTAGTCAACCAACCAGCATATCTAGAAACGCGACAGACTCCTCTATATTTATGTCAGTTTTTGGGCTCATTACAGTTACTATCACTGTCTTCTAAAGACTTATTTGTTTTCATGTAATTGTCCACGGGGTCATTGTATTACCTATATAATATACCATGGATATATACCTGGATACCATTACATGACAGCATCATAACAATGCACATTCATACACATTTAAATTGCATAACTAGATGTTTAAATATAAAATGTAATCACCCCTTCCAGTGTAGTTCTCCAGAAGCCACACAGCATTTAGGCAGCTTATTTTTTTTGGCCAAATGCAATTACCGGTCAGCTTTTCTTTACTAGAGTTTGATAATGTGATGACATGAATCTTTCTTTTAAGCTTTGTTTCCCTTTGGAGATGTTGAGCTTGTTTGAGTGGAGGTCATCTTTTTGACATGGTGAATGCACAAAGATAATGAACAAATTTGTCTACTTAAAACACTACAATTCTCATAACAAAGAAAATTGTCTCGCACTCTCAGTTCAAACATGGATCAGATTTCATCCACAACCCTGATGCACCAACAGAGGCTGACTGATCAGTTTGTCTCACTTTTGATTAAAGTTGTATTTAACTGTTTACATTGGCTGTTTACTACACAATGAAACATAATTTAATTCACAAGTTAAACATGCACAAGTGAATTATTTGAATCATAAATGAAATATTGTCATCTCTGTGCAGCACTTAAAGCCTAACTCATTCTTGGGTCAACAAAAAGGGCTATAGATTAAAATTGCTCACTATCATGCAGAAAAATAAAGTGGGCTGCTGACAACAGACCTTGGTCTTACTGGTTTTTATGTAAGAAAATGTAGGAGCTGACTGTTCACTCTAACTCCCTGTTGATCCAAATTTGGCAGATCAATTTTGCAAAGGATAACCGTGGACTGGGAGGGAATGGGGAACAGCCACAGTAAACTGGTGAGGTTCACTGAGCCATATTCAAGCCAACAGTGGCACAAGACCATCTTATCATAGAGAACACATGTAATTATTTGCTAGGAGATGAGAATGCATAGGTATTTGCTACATTTATAGTTTATCAAAATGTATTTTGCCTTTTAAGGAAGAGGTGCGGACACTCACTCACTCCCTTAGTACTGCTATTGATTTTCTTGCCATCGCCATGTAAAGCTTGGCGTGCAGTAAGACAGACATTCAGTATTTAGAATTCAGCCTTAACTTTTACTTGGTGTTAAATTTGAGTGGGTGCTCTCACTGCTAAGCAGAGATATCACATACAGTGTTTTTAGCTTTACAAACTGGAATGAGGTTAAAAGTGTGGTTAACTAAATAAACATGTTTTCAGGGGGCTGTTAACGCTCCCACATTGAGCGAAGAGACTCGCAGAGTGCTCTTATCACTCAAGTCACACCCACTTCTCTTTGCTTTGAAAACTTGATATTGGTTTAAGCTAATTATTTTGTGGACGTAAGTGCAGAAAGATACTACAGTCTACAGCTGTTTGATCTGACAGACCGAGCTGTCCACCTGCTGCTTTGTCTCCAGTCACCTGCCTTGCCTGTCGCAGAACAGCAGCTGTGCAGTGAGGCAGAACAGACAAACAGGGACACACAGAGAGTGATGGCCCACAAACCATGTCCATCTCGTCTTTCTTCGGCAGGCTGCATATAAGTTAGCTGTGTAACACCTATCATATTCAAGAATAAAGGTGTGGAACTCAAAATCGAAGTCTAACTGGGCCTGCGGGTATTTGTTTATTCTGGCTGTGTGTGGGCCTATTTCAATACATACTGGATCTGTGATTGCAAGCTACCCACTGCCCCCGTGTTCCTTCCCCCTACCTGCTTCTAGCCCCCATCGCTCGAGGTGTCTGCCTATTAAAAGGGAGTTTTTCCTTGCCACTGTTGCCAAGTGCTTGCATACGGTGGAAATTGTTTGGTCTCTGTTTATAATATTACAAAAAGTACAGTCTAGACCTGCTCTATCTGAAATAACTTCTGAGATAACTTCTGTAATGAATTGGCACTCTATAAATACAACTAAATTGAGCACTGAGGGCTCAAGTCAGGTTTAGCTATCAAATATAATTTTGCAATGAGGCATTGTTGGAATGTAAACTGATTTTGTCATAATTTTGCTCCATCCTCATCAGATCTTTTTGCAATGTGTTTGCAGTTAAGTTAACAACAAGGTGTTGATGAATCTTTAGGTAGCACAGTAATTTCTTGGGTAATGGGCCTTAATGAGTATAAATGTAACCTTGTTGGAATTCTGTCAAATGTATTTGCTGACCATCCAGAGTTCCCTTCAGAAGCACAGGATCATTTGTAGGCATGGCCCCTTGCCACATTGAAGGGGAAACTGTTAAAAGTTTTTGAATTGTAGGGGAAGCTCTTCCTCATGGGACAGAATGTATTTCTGTCCCTCTCTTTCTTCACACAAGGTCCTGGAGATTATTTTTACAGACTAGGGGATGTTGTACTTCTGCAGCAGCCAACACCCAAGAACAGGAAGCCACAGTTTCTATGAAAGTCCACGAGATGGAAGCAGATAGCGCCAAGGGAAAACAATATTTTGGCTGGAGCTCATTCTGGTGGCCAATTAGACCTCAATGTCTGTATGATTTACCACTTCCCCTACCTGCTTTTATGTGTTTGGGGCTGCTGTGTGGAACACAATGACCTCTGATTAAAGATTGAGCTCAGGCTCTGAGACGGCCGTGGCGCCATTCTTATCAGATGCCTTCTTCTCAGAACTGAGCACAACCAGCTGAAATCAGTGGTTGTATAGTCTGCCACACTGACTATACTGAGAGACAGTGAGGATATTTAGACTTTATTTTAAATATTGGCAGTTTTGTGAAAAAGCAATTAATTTTTATACCAATGATTCTGGTGCGACTTTTGCTTTTCATGCACTGTTCCCCAATGGTCTTACATAATGGAGGACTGATCCTGACAAATTCATAAATATATACAGAAATAAATAAATGCTCAATAAATAAATAAGCATCTGATTAAATGCACAAAAAATAAAGTAAATAAATGTAGGCAGTAATTAAATTATACTATGACACATAAATGTATATATCTATTTTAATTAGCTTCTTTACTTATTCACCTTCATAATAATTACCTTATTTATTCATTGTCTGTTATAATCTTCAACTTTATTTATTAATAACTTATTTTTTAAATGTATTTATTTATGTGTGTGTTTTTAATATTTTTGTCTGTTTTGTTCTTCCTTTGCATTTTCTACCCTATTTATTTCCCCAATGGTATTTATTTCTGCCTGTCCTTTTTACATTTCTCTATGCTTTTCTGCCTCATTATGCAAATGAGGAGGAGCTGTGTCTCAAGGGGTGAACTTCTCCCCTATTGGTGGACCAGTCAGACGGGAGAGCTCTAGGCCTACCCTACCTCCACACATCAACAAGCTTGCTCCTCACACAGTCAGATGGCTTCCTTCAGTGCGCTGAGGTGTTTAGCAACTCTATTTGAAGACAGTACTGCCAGCCATGTCTTCCTTCTTTTTTATGTGGACACTCTGACCTACAAAGTTTTCATTTAGCGACTTATATGGACACAGAACTGCTGGAAAGTGAGCTGTTGTTTCTGAGAACCACATGCTCAGTTAGCCGCAGCTAAATCTGGAGTGCATTCCTATTCGAGTATTTACGGTAAATGCTTCCACACGGAGCAGCTCCTTGCTCTGCTGTTAGCACCTGCTGTTTCAATAATAACACCATTCAGGGTGAAAATTCAACCGTGGTTTTGTGTCAGGAGATGCAGTGACTTAACTAGCGGTGAGTAAGAAATATTATGAATAATACATGTAATTTGTTAAGCAATGAGGAGAGTCCGCTAGCCGCTAGGCTAATTTATGTAGTGTTAATTTCATATAGGCTAAAGCTGTTAAGCTAGTGGTGGTGACTAACAAATAAACTAATCCTGGAAGTTACCATTAAGAAGAATTTTATGCTTCTGTTAAATGTGATTGCTATGAAGCCGTGTTTTATGTGTGGTAATGGAGTCCAATTTAAAGTTAACTTTACTGCACTTAACCAGTCGAAATGATTTAATGTAGGCTAGTTACTGTACTTCTATGTCTTGCACAGAAGACAGAGGAGGAGGCATGCGGAGAACATAACCATATTTGTCAGAGGAAAAGAAGAAGAAGAAGAAGGAGAGCAACAAAGAAAATAATAAAATAAATTCCTTTTATATTCCCCCTTACATGCCTTGTTGTTTGTGTAGATATAGAGGAAGATTTTTTTTTTATTTATTTATTTTTATTTAACCAGATGATCTCATTGAGATTTTAAACCTCTTTTCCAAGAGAGACCTGGCCAAAATAACAGCATATTGACAAAGCACAGTTACAAATATGAAACACACGCACACGCACAACAACAGAGAACAATTAACAAGACCCATACGATACATACAAACAACATTAGACCATTTAAAAGTACAATTTATACATACCATAAGTTTAAAGAATTTAGTTATTTTAAAAGCAGTGTTGAAATACGCCAAAAGGGATCAGATTTCGCAACTGCAAATCAGTCTGCAGTGTGTTCCAGGTGGATGGGGCAGCATAACTAAAGGCCTTTTTACCGAGCTCTGTACGGACCATAGGAACAGATAACAAATACAAGTTACCGGAGCGCAAATTGTAGGAACTGATGTTGCATGATATATAAGTGCAAAGATAAGAGTGGAGCATAATGCAACATAGACTTGTAAATAAAAGTGAGCCAATGTATGTGCCTCCTCACTGATAATGAGGGCCAGTTTGTCATTTTGTACAAGGTACAATGATGTTTTGATGCTTTACATCCAGTCACAAACCTCAAAGAACTATGGTGGACAGTATCTAACAAAGAAAAACATCGGCCAGGCGCATTTCTATAGAGCAGGTCACCGTAATCGAGTGCAGTGAGAGAGGTTGCAGCAACTAATCTCTTCCTGGTTTTCCAAGAAAAGCAAGATTTGTTTCTAAAATAAAATCCTATTTTTAGTTTGAGCTTTTGTACCAGTTTATCAATGTACGACTTAAAAGAGAGCTAATCATCATTAATATACCCAAATATTTGTACAATTGGATTTGTTCGATCTGCTCACCATGTATAGTAAAAATACTTGAAAGACTGTCCAGAGACTTCTTAGATTTTGAAAAAAGCATAATCTTTTCTCAACATTCAAAACTAGCTTTACTTGATACAGTTGAACCTGAACAAGGTTAAAAGCAGATTTTAAATAAAAAAAGCTTGATGTAAAGTAGCAGCCTTACAATAAATAATGGTTTCATCAGCATAAAAATTGAAATGAGACTGTGGGATGTCTTGACCCAAGTTATTAAGATAAATAGTAAATAAAATTGGACCCAAGACAGACCCTTGCGGTACACCACTAGATACATTCAGTGTTGCAGATTTGAGATCGTCAAAATAAACACACTGAAATCTGTCTGCCAAATAGTTGGTAAACCAGTCAACAGTATGGTCGGAAAAACCAATATTGCGTAGCTTTTCCAGTAAAATGCAATCAATATCAAATGGTATCAAATGGTTTCGATAAAGCTATAAAAAGAGCTACACAGGTGTTCTTGCAGTCCATTGCTTCAATAATGTCATTAATGACCTTCATTTTAGCAGTAGTTCGAAACCCAGACTGTGAGTCAGACAAAATATGGTTGGAAACCAAATGGTCCTATAACTGATCACCAACCAATGATTCTAAAACTTGAGCGAAACCTGGTAACTTGGAAATCGGTCTGTAATTATCCAAAAGCGAGGAATCACCTCCCTTTAAAAGAGGGAGTACATAGTCCAATTTCCAAATTATTGGAATCTCATTGTTGACCAGGGTAGGGTTAAAGATTTGAAATTGGTTTAGCAATAAAATCAGATTATCATGACCAGGAGATTTACTTGGGTCCAAGGCAATGAGAGCTGTTTGCACATCTGCAACAGAGAAAGGCGTTAGGCAAAAGGCCTCTTTACTCACCACAGATTTCGGGAGCGGACCTGAAGAATTTAAGCAGTTTGTCACGGTTGCATTGCTTGCAAAGAGCTGACGCTCAAACAAGGAACCAGCTTCCACAAAGTGCTTATTAAAACACTCCAACATTGCAGACTTTTCTGATATGACAACTTTGTCATTGATAATACATGGAGGTAATTCATTATGAGAATTTAAAGTGCCACCTGATTTCAGTGCTTTCCAGAAATTCCATGGATTGTTTAGGTTTTCTGTGGTAGCTGCTAGCCTTTTTAATAAAAAAGGTGCAGCGATTGCGCAGCTGTCTAAACCTGAGCCAGTCTGAATCTGTCCCAGATTGCCTGGCTTTAGCCAAGACTTGGTTTCTCTGCCGAAGAAAATGAGCCAACTCTGGGGTAAACCATGCTTTCACGTCCCTTTACCCTTAACCTCTGGAAGGGAGCATGCTTGTCAACAATTCCAATAAAACCATCATAAAAATATTTCCAAGCGAGCTCCACATTGTCAATAAGTGCAATTCTGTCCCAGTCAAAGTAAGACAAATCATGCAAAAATGTTTGCTCACAGAAGAGCTTCAAATTTTGTTTAAAGGTTATTCTAGGTTTAATCTTAGGGAGTTTACTTAAGAGTAGATTTAGGATTTATGGTATTAGATCTAGTGGGACTATTTATTATCTGTATAAGATTTATACCATTACAGTGATTTTTAAAATCACAATCCCAATTTAAATCTCCAACTAAAACAATTTCACTGCCGTTAAGTTCATTTAAAAATGCCATCATATTTGGTAATGCATCAGCAACAGCAGAAGGGGGTCTGTAAGAGCCAATAACAGTAATATGCTGACCTTTGGCTATTTCAAGGTCTAATGCTAAGATCTCAAATTGTTTAACAGTAGATTGAGAAAATAACATCCTGGTGTTAAATTTAGTCTTAACATAAATGGCAACACCGCCCCCCTTCTTTAGACGATCACAACAGAAAACTCTATAACCATTGATCACAATGTCCTTATCTAAGGTAGATTTTTTAAGCCAGGTTTCAGAAATTACTAGGACATCTGCATCTGTTTGAATAGCCCATGTCCTGACCAAGTCCATTTTTGGTAATAAACCACAAACATGTAAGTGAATAAAACCCCTCCTGGATTTAAAATCTTCAGGAGTACTAAGACTGTTAATGTTAGGGCCAGGATTAGAATGTATATTCCGTTTGATTAACAGTAAAATAAGAACAAGGCACTGCCTTTTTCGAGGTGTACATTGAGAGTCATTATAGGCATTGGTAACTAAAATGTGATTTAGGACAACAAAGCAGTCCTTATAACCCCCGTAGAACAGAGTCAGTAGTCACAAGGGATGATTGGTACAGTTTCACAGTAAGACCAATGTCGGAGGAGGTTCCTTCAGATGAGATGTAGAAGTATGTCCATACCTTTTGAGAGTGAACCACCGATGTCTTTTCATTCCCTGTGTAATCCACCGCGATCAGCAGGAGAAAGGCTGCTGTTAAAAACGCCATTCTGGAATGATGCGCTACTTGGCGTCTCCCAAAGTAGCCAGTGATGTTGTAATCAACTTCACGAAGGAGGAAGAATCCACAAGCAGCAATGCAATGTATGGCCCAACAAAGCCAAGCAAGTTTATTTCACGCGGATCCAAAGCGTGAGAGGAATGGGACACAGCACACATCTCATCGTTACTGTGTGATTATAGGGCATGGGAGAACAGTGGATACTTTTAATGCAGCCCACATCCCTAATATTGCTGTGTAACTACAGGATAACAAGTGGAGAACATTCAAGATTTTTTACAACTGTCTGCATAGTTAATTCATCTTGTGTAATGAATGAAAATAAATAGACCTACAAGGCTCCTCTCTACTTTGACATTTAAGATTAGGTCTGTTTGATCCACCTTCGTACACAAATGTGACATTACTGTACAACTTGAGAAAGGTAAGTTGTTTTCCGCTCCAGCCTGCCTAAAAGAAAAGCATTTTTGGGATTAAGTGGTCTTTATTAGCTGCTGCAGTGCAGGATGAACTAAGAACAGACCCATTTCTCAACTTATTATTCTAAATCATGCAATGAAGAAGAAGAAATGTCTGTCCACAAATACTGTACAGCATGTAGTCTAATGAACAATCCTTGTGTTATAGCTGACTTGGCAGTGAAATGTTTAATTTTTTTAACTCATGTGGTCATAGTTTTCCACAACTCAAATCAGAATTTAAGGAGAAATTTTTTTATACCATCTCAAAAAGACTTCCTATCAGAAAGGTAGGAAGGTACTTGAATGTACAACTGCAGAACTTCAATCTAAGTAAAGTTATTTCCCTGACATTTTTATGTCATTTTACTTTTAATAGACACATGTAACAGGTTTTATACTTTCAGTGAATATAATCCAATTAATCTTATTTTCATACTGTATATCCGTTGTGTAATTTGATAAATTGTGTTACTACTATTGAGTACTATTAAGACTTCATTGCCCCTCTTCAGATAAGACTGCAACATGTGTCTTGCAAAGAGAGAAAGCGAGCCTGTCAGCTCGCTCTGCCACGTTAAAACTGAATTTACCGTACAGAGTTGAATATGAGTGCGCTCCAGATTTAGCTGCCGCTATCTGACCGTGTGCTTCTCCCTATATCACAGTTCTGTGTCCATGCATGCAGCAAACTGAAAACACTGTCAGAGCATCCACGCGAAAAGGGAAGGAAGACATGGCTGGTAGAATTGTCCTCAGATTGAGTTGCTAATCACTTCATTTCATTAAAGGAAGCCATCTCTTGTGACTGTGTGGGGAGCAAGGCTTGTTGATGTGTGAGTTCACCTCTGTTGTCTCACTGATTAACCAATAGGGTAGAAATTCACCTCTTGTGACACAGCCCCTCCTCATTTGCATAATGAGGCAGAAATGCATAGAGAAATGTTAAAAGAGAAGGCAGAAATATATAACCACTGTGGAAATAAATATGGAAGAAATGCAAAGGAAGAATAAAGCAGACAAAAAATATTAAAACACACATGAATTAATACATAAAAAAAATAAAGTAATTAAAAAATAAATTGATTATAACGGACAATAAATAATTAAGGTAATTATTACAAAGGTGACTAAATAAAGAAGCTAATTAAAAGAGATATATACATTTATGTCTCCTTGTATAATTTATTTACTGCCTACATTTATTTATCTACTTTATATTTTGTGCATTTAATCAGATGCTTATTTATTTATTGAGCATTTATTTATTTCTGTATTTATTTCTGAATTTGTCAGGATCAGTCCTCCATATTACATAGGCGATCAAGTACTCCATGTTTATCTCTTTGCCATGCATAAAGCATAATGTTGTTGCTTATTTGTAAAGGGCAGTCAACACATTAAATTCTAAGGTATATAAATAATTAACTTTGAAACATACAGTATATTTAAGGATTTGAAGTCAGTGGCTAAATGTTAAGGGCTCTTTGTCTTTAAAGCCTGTATGGAGACACATTGTATATGCAGAGAGACTGATGGATTGTTTGTCTTTTCCTCCACCCTTTTTCCTGTAGACATGGGCTGGAAGTGAAGCCCGGATCTTGAATGGCTGGGTGGAGTGAGGGGTATGAGGTCACATTGTTAATTGCATAATGAAACATGTCTGGGTAAAGATAACGCCTCAAGGAAACCGTTGTGCAACCTAAAATCGGAACTGACTTAAATTTGATTCAAATTTACTGTCCAGTCAGAAAGTATTAGGACAGCAAAATGTTTTAGTGTTTTGGCTACAGCTACTCTTTGCTTGAAGGATGTTTAAGGGTGTGTAGGAAGGGGTAGCCCTTCTGTGTTTTGTGTAAATAATACACCAATTTCAAGGACAGTGTAGTAGGACAGTGGTCCTAAATAAACAGACCCACAACCAGTTTTTTTATGGTCAAACAGTGGAGTGCTCTTGAGTGGCCAAGTCATTTGACTTCAGTCCAATTGAGCATATATTTCACTTGCTGATGACCAGACTGAAGGCAAAAAGCCACTGAAACAAGTAAGAAGGGAAGATGGCTGTAGTACGGGTCTGGCAGAGCATCACCAGGGAGGATTCCAAGTGTCTGCTGATGTCTCCAGGTTGACAATTTCAGGCATTGATTGAATGCAGAAGGATTTGCAACTAAATCTTAAATTAGGCCATATTTAAGTTTATATTTTCCATATGTCCAGTTACTTTCTGTCCCCTTAGATTTAGGAGATTCTGTTCAAAAAGTCCTATAATTCTTCATTTCATCTGATGTTATTATAACACCATCAAATTAAAACTGAAACACCTCTCAGCTGTTTCATTTCATGTCCGTTGGGCTGGAGTATAGAATATGTTTACTAACTAACTTGCTGCTACTTTCTTTAGACAAAAATCTCACTTTCGAGCATCCTCTCAGTAACTTGGTTGCTCAGTGGGGGTCTTTTTTTCAAGTAGTAGGAATTATTTACTATGCCAGCAAATTCTGCACTTTTTCTCAGGTGTCTACCATATGTGAAGGCCCTTTGCCGGCATGCTTCAATTTAGTTTTCTCCTTTGGGAAACATCTATAATTTCCCCAAACCTCAAAGGAACAAAATGAAGTCAACATTAACTTCTCTTTTTGTTTGACATAAAAGTCTCCAGATTATATTGTTTAGCACCCCACTATACTTTCACTGCAAACTGGCAACCCAAAAGCTGCTCACTTGAAGGTAAAAAGAGATCCCAGTGTCTGGCAGTGGTTGTGTGCCCGCTGGTGCCTGTCAGTTAGTGTCAGTTCATCTAACATATCAGAAAGAGATAATAGTACTCTACAAGAAAGCAGAATACAAAGTACCTATCCAGCTGGGTCGTATCTAGACCTTTTCTCATCTTTTGTTCTCTTGTAGTAATCATCACATTGTCATAAAGACTACATAATTTTAAAGGGTTTGGCATTAAAAGTCCACAAACAGATTGGCTTAACTTGTGAACAGGCTTTCCGTGAGCCTCTTCCCACCATAACTCCATGTTATGGCCTCATCACATTCTAGGTTGTGATTATTAACTTCTCCGGAGATGAGACATTTAACCTCCACTTCTGTCCACGTTTGGCTTCAGTCCTGCTAATTGGTCATTAGATCGCTGTGAAACGCTTGAGAGAAACTACTAGAGGAAGAAAAAGATTTCTCTTGACACTGGTTTGCTTTATTAGCTCTATTGAGGTGACCACTCTGTCTGATCCTTTTTGGTTGAGTCATGGGAGCTTGTACCAATTTCTGAAAGGCAGACTGTTTTGTAGAGAGCAATGCTTTTGAGAAAAGTTGAGTTGGAGTACTCTGTGTGTCCAAAGTAGTGGCAGAAAGTGTGTTTGTGCTTGAGGATTGTTACTGTACAATGCATTAATTTGGCTTACAACCTCCATGGCAGGCAGACAGCGGCACAGCTTTCAGTTGGGTCTGCTAGAGGCGTAGTGGTGGCTTGAGCTATAGTTGTAGGAGATGATAGATGAATGCGGCTCTTCCAGACAAATAAAGCAGATTAATATCTAGCACTTCGGACCACCCCAGGAAGCACTCTGAGGCCCGGAAATCTGGCTCATAATTTAAACTGAAAGGGCAGAATCAGTTAACAAAACGTGTGTCTTATCATATCAGTCATCACCAAATTCCAAAGGAACTGGCTCTTCGTTATATAAAAACCAATTTGAACTTATGTAACATGGGTCAGTAAATGACCCGCACCATCAGGGAAAGGGAGTGCAACTTCAAAATGACTCCTGTGGAGTTTCATTTTGATGGTTGAGATAGCAGAGGATTATTGATGATCCATTGGATTTGATGATTCATCGGATCTTGTCTGCTTTTTCTGTCACTTCTGCTTTGACATTACACATGGGGTGAAAGTAGTTATCTTATCTGAATCTCCTGCCAGCTATCTCCCAGAACAGCTAGACCTTTAATCACCTCTCACCGTTGGTGTCTGTAGTAACTCCAAGGAAGCTGTAGTGGTTCTGGATAGGATGATGGAAAGTTATAATTATGGGGCAAGTCATATTTATTAAACGTTATAATGTTGCGAAAGGTCTACAATGGAGAGAGGTTGAGGAAGTTGTTAGATAAGAGGATAAGATCTGATCTGAAAAGCAATAGCACATAAATAATAAATGAATATGGCCTATAATGTACAGGTGAGTGACAAATTAAAGGAACATAAACAGCATTAAGGCACTGAGCGAATAAAAGCCACCAGAATAGCTTCAATGGGAATTGCCAGAGATTTCCACTGTGCAACTGGAGGGATAAAACACTTTTCTGTGTGGAAGCATCAGCATTCATTATGTTTCAATTACTTCTGTTGCCATATATATATATATATATATATATATATATATATATATATATACTTTCTGGGAAAAATTCTTCAGTTACCAGTAAAGCATGATGATTTTTAGCAAAAAAAGTAGAGGAAGTGCACTTAGTTAACTTAATGGCTCCATTTGATATCTGGTACCATTTTTAGTCATTAACCAATGTGCATCTAGATTCTGCTACTTAATGAATAACGCGTGGTCCAGATGGGAGCACACGCAGCTAATGCTGTTCTTTCCCACAGCTTTTTTACATTCCCCCCTGACTGATTCAAAGATTTATGTGCTATAGGAAACATTTTCTCCTCAGGCACAACACATTTTGATTCCTTTATAATGTTCTGTAATGCTGTTCTTGAAGTTGTTTTGTTATAATAGTTATTATTGTAGTGTTGTTTTTCAAAACTGGTGAATTTAAATATGCTCACATAACAAATTTCATTAAATATTATAATATTTTCAGAATTAATAGTGTGTCCAATGCTTACAGTACATTAATACATTACATTATTTATATTGAACTTCCAGGAAATCTAGACCTGTAAATGTACCTTGAAAAAACAACTCAAATTGAATTTATTATGGAAAATGTATTAAAAATAATGACTAATTTTAGATGGATTAGAGGGTGAAATTTATCTGTCTGATGGTGTATCTGTCTGATTATTTTCTCAATAATTGTTTTGTCTACAAAACATCAGCAAACATGTCCTGTTTTGTCTACCTACTGTCCAAAACCCCAAAAATATTTAATTTACTATGTCATTCATCATAAAGTCACACATTTGAGAACTTGAAACCATCAAGCCCACTGATCTGTTTCCAACATGTAGCCTAAAACCTGACCTATGTTGCCTGTGTTGTCACCGACTTTCTGAAATGATCATAGTGTGACCTTATGATGGAAGGCTGTGATGAATGAAATCCAACACATTTGCAACCTAATTTAATTCTGACATCATATGAGTTTGTTTTATTTTCTCAATTACTTTATAACTACTTTTTTTTGGTACTTTCATACTTTGACTGAGTCAGGTGGCACCTTTAACACCCCTTGATTCTCCGCCATTGAATATAGTAGATATTTATTGTTTGCTACGTTCTAAAAACAGTCACTTCTCATATCACAATGACATACACATTAATAATGATTGTCAGTTAAAGATTTAATCCAAACATAGCCCAGCCCTACTCTTTGACACCCTTTTTCATCGCAGATGTGAATTTTGTGCTGAGTGCATTATTTGCTGTTACAAATAATGCCCTTAATAACTATTATTTGCTGTTGTTTTATTATTGTAATGAGACTCATTAGTGCTGTATTTTGATAATGGGCCACCCTTGAGGACTGGTGATACATGCTTTCATACAAAGCCCACACTGTATTACATTCGCTACATATTCAATGAAAACGTTACCTTGTTGCTAATTATGCTTTGGGGAAAGTTAAATGAATTGTTCTAATAACATTTCATTGTAAGCTGTCCCCAGGAAACGTGGCTGTCCTACTTGTTGGGGCTGAATTTTCTACACCCGTTCTCAGCTGACCAAATGTTGTCATTTTTATGATCTTTCTCAGATGTAATTCTCATTGTAGTGCCACTATCTCAACAATAAAGTAAAGGAACACAAAGAGATTATTTTTGGTGTGCCTACTTGTCTCTGCACCTTTGCTTACGACAGAACTGACAAGGTCAAATAAATGCACCTTTAATTTGGTGAAGTGTAACTGAAGACTCACTCAAGCATCACCCTCTGTGTCTCCCGCAGTGACCCCAGATGCCATTTTTTTTTTCAGTCTTATAAACTGCGCTGATATATTGGGTACCTGCTCCTTTAGATCTCCTCTGACGAGTGGATGTTAGACAATATTGAGAAAAAGCTTTCTAAAGCGCTGAAGCAGACTCTGCAATTATTTTCTCATTTTATAATAATTCCTGGGTAAAAATTATTCTCTGTTCTTCATCATACATTCCCTCACTTGTCTTTGAAGCCTGCTGACGCCCACTGAGGGCATTATGGTTTTTACCTTCATGGTTCACTGATAATTGAGTCGTCTTATGCAGACTGGCCAGTAATAGAAGATCTGACAAGAAACTTCTTTGAAAGTATAGTTCCCTATGAATACAAACCAAGAGATAGAAGGCTAATTGTTGGAGTTTATGGTTGACTTTCATAAATATCCTTTCATGTACCTAAAAGTTTCCACTGTTTGTCTCTGTGAGACTTCTGTGGGTATGTTGAAACTTCTCAGAATAACAATTTGCATTAATAAAAAAAATATATTTCACCTGTTGAACAATACAGTAATGGCAGCAAAAAAGACCCTGTCCTCGGTTGAACTAGTTGTTGCACATTTCACTCTGGTGTAACATTTTGTAGTTTTGGCAGCATGACCTCATTTAGACTCGGGAACAGTCAGTCACCAAAATTGGCTGCCCCAATTTTGCCAGGATGATTTCCCTCACTTTGATTGTAGTTGCATGCAGTCCCTTGTTGTTGTATTTCTTAAAAGGAAAGCCAGGATCCCACATGGCATAGAGAAATGAGTGTCAGACTAAGCCCCACTCTAGGTATTTGTAAATCCAAGAAATTTAGTTAGTGACTGAATTTTTAAACCATATCCATCCCTGGTTGTTTGTTACACCTGGTGCAGTTGGAAGTCTGGATCTTTATTGTTAAACGCTTACAAATGGCATCGCTCAGTAGACTGCGTCTGCTCTCTTCTCCCAGTTGATTCAGTTCTGCACTGAGTTCTCTCCCTTTTCCTTCATCACATCCAAGCCATTAGGTCACAGAGCTGCCAGGAAGCATGCAACGAGATCTGTTGAACACAGACAGTGGAACGAAGTGATGCTAGAGGATGGGACAAAGTCTGCCGGTTTGTTTTGTACAAAAAAAGCTCTGGTATTGCAGTTTACAGTAGATGGGACTGAAATATGCTCATGTTGTGACAAAGCAGTACCATGAAATTGCCATGACTCATGACTCAATGTAGAAGACAGGAATGCTCTCCACATATGCAGCAAGGGCTCCATATAATTAGCAAAATCCATATTAAATTACAGCTGTGAATAGTTATAAGAATATGTATCTCACTGGAGTATCTCACTAATTAAAAAGGCTGAAAGGTATGTTTGAAGCACGATGCTTATGAATTTCTTGCTAATCTTAGAAAAAATGACAAAGAAATACATGTCTCTATGGATGGCAATTTCTGTCTGTCTGTTGCCTCATCAGTTCATCAGTTTGATCCAGACTGAAACATCATAACAACTATTAGATGGATTGCCATGACATTTGGTTCAGACATCCATGGTCCCCTCAGTATGACTTGTAATTGCATTGGTGAGCATGTTTGTTAGTTCAAAGCGCCGCCTAAAGATGACTTTGTCAACTTGTTGTGAAATAGGATGAACATGCTTTTAACACACATGACTTTTTACTGCACTATTGTATGTTTGTTCTCTTTTAGAGGGTAAAGTTACTGTCTACTGTAATTCAATTCAATTCAAATTAGCTTTATTGGCATGAATGTGTAACAACAATATTGCCGAAGCATCATACATACAACATAAGAACAATCCACCCCATACAGTTCATTAAACAAGTAATTAAAGCGTAAAGTAATCAAAGCGTATGTGTGTTTGTGTTAAAAAAAAAGGAAGAAATATTAAAAAATAAAATAAATAAATAAAACAGTAAGCGTGTGTGTTTGTGTGTGTAAAAATAAATAAATAAAATTATTATTATTATTTATTATTAGTAATTGTAAATCAACCAATATGAGCCAGTTGCTGATAGAAATCGGAATTGGTGTTTATAAAAGCCGATAAATGACAATTAAAAAAGAAACGGAGAGAAAGAAAATGGATCCTTCAATCACGTTATGAGTGGTGTTGTTGCATAATTATTCCAGCAGAGGGCACTCTGCAACTCCTCTGTTGGCAACACACTTGTTTGGAACACTGCAAAACACAGCAATCAGCTGTACTTGTAAAGTTTATTTTTAAAACTGCATTATGTCATGTTATCTTGGTGAGGTCTCATAACTACACATAACAAATGTTAGTCTTTGTTTATGTTGTGTGTTTCTGAAAAGAATGGGGGGAAAAACAGTATTAACTGACATTTTGGAATATCGGATTTTAAAATCCTCATATCAAAATCATTATGGTCATCAATCGGGCTCTTATTCTAAGAGTGTGCACAATTGTTAACGGGAGTTAATCAGTGTTAGTCAAATTCCGATTAAATAAAACGTGTAAAAATTTCATATAAATTTAAATATCAAATATCCGATTTATAATGGTTGCGGTTACCTTTTTAAAGGTAAACCAAAGTTATTACAGTAGTAGTAGTAGTACAGTTTTGCTACCTGTGTCCATCAGTTATGACAAAATAGTCAACTAATTAATTGCTGAGGCCTCGAAATCGCTAAAATTACAGGACACTACAAACACTAGAGATGAGATGATCATGCAGGTTGTAAACAACAGTTTAACCAAATAAGGTACTATTGAAATTTAACCAACATTGAGCATGCCAATAATACTGCTAATAGTTTCAGACAGTTTGGGTAATCATTTTATCGGTCGCCTTTGTTTTCAATTAAATTTGACTAACCTGGGGGTTTATTTTTAACCAGTGACCGTCTTAATACTCGTAAAACTACTTGTTGCCCCATTTTTAGAGATGTGTTTCTTTCATCTCAGCCATTTTCCTTTTAGTCTTTGATTTTAAAAATGTCGTCCTAATTGTGTTACTGGCTGACAGCAGATCTGTCATTAACTCGTCATCAGTTGACTGATTACAGACCATTAAATATTCAGACCTGTGCCCACCTTGTACAAGCTATGAGCCCATCAGATGTCTAACCTGGACATTTGATCCTCCCCAGTCCTGCAATGCCTGTGTCTCTACCATCTGGATTGTTATCAGCATATTGAAACTGACAGCTGGAATGTTGTTCAAAATGTCATCTGATGCTCCTGCAATCACTGAAGGGATTCAAGAAGCATTCGCAAGGCTTAGGTCTCATGTACCTCTTTTCAGTCTAGACAATGGTGTGACCCTTCTCACTCAATGCCGCTGTCACTATGCCTTACTGTATATCTGCTGGCCACGTTTTGTTGTCAGTGCTACTCATACATATGGACTGATGAGCGTAGAAGTGCCAGAGTGCCAATTCTGGGAGGTCTGCCAGGCAGCATACAGCGTGGATGCTTTCTCTCAGAGGGACAAAACGGAAATGACAAGGCAATCGCCGTTCTGTCAGCATTGCCATGGTAGCACAGGCACGGCTGTTTATCCCAAGGTTAATGGGATGACGCCTGGAACTGAAAGTGCCAGATTGAGAGAAACATCTGCCTGTTTTACTTAAAACAAGTAGATGGCAGAGAGAGTTGTCACATCACGCAGAAGTGAGCCCAGAACAGGCCGGATTAACAAACATTGTGGACATTATAAACCATCACTCATCTTCTAGCATAGATCATAAATTACTAAATTGAGACATTATTGAATTGCTCAAAATCTTGATGTAGATGTGATGTTTTGACATTGAGCCTGTGCTGCCATTGATCAGAACATCTTAAATGTGCAGAGTGGTACTGAATCTGATAAAAGCAGTCTTATGAGAATAATGAATTGTGTAAAAGCAGGGGGTGAATGGAGGCTTATGGATGTTTTAGCATTACACCTGCTAAAATCCATCATGGTGAGGAGCTTTGCACATGTTTTGTACTGATATGTTTTAAGAGATGTGACCTAACGCATACAGTATTAATATGTACAGTAAACAGGGACACTGCAAATGCAACATTGTATGAATTCACTACAAAATTCAGCCACGCATTCAATTATTGCAATTAAAAATTGTCACTTCAGTTTAAACTGCGTATTTATGCCCTTTTGTCCATCAGTTTTACTGTTTTTCCATGAGTGTACAAATTCACTTCTGATTCCCATCATGGAGTAATTTCAATTAACGTAACAATGTCTTTACACAGATTAGAAAAAATAGAGATGATGTGATCATTGGCCAGCTTATTATCCCCCCCCCTTCTACATCAGGATTGTGACAAACGTTTAGCTGTAATTGGTTATTTATAATTGTGAATATGTTTTATTTTATGCTAACACTCTGTTAACACACTATACCAACAAAATCACATCTGCAAGCGGCTGTGTAAAATTACAGTCTGCTAGCTCTGGGCATTCAATAGTGACCCAGCTGGTCATCAAGTGACTTGCTTAATGTTAGAGTTAGGGTTATTGAGGAATTGGAAAAGGTCATTTTTATTTTTTCATCCTACAACTGGTCTCTAAATTGAAACAAGAATACAGCTACTGTAGCTACCAGCCTGATACACTCACTTGAGTGAAAGCCATTTTGTTTCACTTCATTCACTCGCTGAATAAATCAGAGATGTGAACGGGCATTCAGAGATCTTGAACAAGGCTAGGTAAATCCTGTGGAGGACCTGAGTTTCCCCTGCAATGAGGGTTAAGAAAAGCTCTGCTGAATATTTTTATATTCCTGGAATGTGAGCTGTAACAACGGTGTAACTCACTCATCTTTGTCCATCACAAGTATATAAAACTATTACTATACTGCACAAATTACCTGATGGCACCTATAAAGATTTTCATTAGAATGTGTGTGTTATGCAGCTCAATGTGTGTGGGAGCTATTCTCTGAGCCATATGATGAACGTATTTGCAAATGTGGCGTGTGTTGTTTTAGATAAATCATTCTATGTCATTTTAAAACATGTATTTGTTTTTAAATGTGTTCACCTCAGCCTTATAGAGTGGCAAGGCTGCAGTGGGAAAGGCTTAACCACTAGGATTATAGTCATTCTGATGGATGGCAATGAGACACATTAATCGACTGCCGTGCAACCCTCACTTATCTGATTTTAGCGCTGCTCCTCCCTTTCTGTTCTTGAAAGGCAGAATTATCTCTCCAGCAGTAAATGGGATGTAATATGTGTTTTAATGGAAAATTAGCGAAAGATTACACTTTTCTCAAATTACACTTTGAATAAAAGTGGCCTGTGAAACATTTCAGTGGGTTCAGTACACTTTGCCTATGTTTGCTTATATTCTTTTATGAAATTTATTTATATTCTAGCTTTATGTTTTCATACACCAACCAACAATACATCTAGACCTGTTTGTTTTGTAACTTCCTTTCATGTTCCTAGTCACCATCTAATCTGTCTCTGCACAGCTGACCTATGGAATTTGTTGCTGTTGTGAGATATGGCAGTCACATTTTGTGAGGCCCTATATATCTCCATAACATCTGAAAAGGTTTTTGTAGTTTGCCACAATTCACTTAAGAAGGGAAAGAAGAAAAGCCAGTAAGTGAGGGTTGAAATTGCCCACTGGAGAACCAGAATAGTTCTCAGTATTTTTATAGTGGAGAGCCCACATAGCACTCTTTGTTAGGGGAATGGTGTTCAAAGCAACTGAAGGCATTGTACTTCAGACAGCTCTGCAAAACAGAATATATATTTTCTGCAAACACTAATGGGATGGGAGTATGTCATAACCATTTGTACAACTGCCTCAAGTGTGTACTACTTTATCAACAATATTTCCCAAAATTGTATAAATATACAGCTAACCCTACACAGTTTCAGTCCGAGCTCCAATGTTTGTCATAGAAACAGTCAGATACATACACTGAAAATTAATACAACTGTGTGGGTACATGTGAACTAATATAGCTCATCTCTCAAGTGGCATCAGGTTGGTCACATATTCTAGCCCGACAGATATAGCAGCTGTGAGGCAAATACTGATATTGATATTTGGTAATGTTTTTCTAACATAAACAACGATCTTGGTATGTATTCACCTCCGCCCCCTTTGTTTGACCAAGATATTAGTTTTACAGTGGGAAAAATCTACATCCTGTCAGTACGCTCTGGTGGACAAACCATGTGATGGTGATAATGTTTCAGAATTACCTCAAACCTACTTCAGCATTTCTGTCCTGCAATTTGTTAATACTAAATGACCGAAATATACCACGATATAGATATATCTGCAATAAGCTAATATCGGCCCATATAGTGGTCCAGACTTGGACATTTATTCCAGTGCAAGCCCTTGACAAATAAAATTGTTCCATAAATAATGATCAAATATTCCTATTCTGGTAAAATATGGCATAAAATTTAGCACCAAAAGCAAAACAGTTCAATTTTGTTATGACTTTAACCTAATTGCCAAATAATTGTGGGTTAGTATTGAATGTTTCACATTTAACAGATACAGAACAACATGGGAATCCCACTGCAGTCCACTTTCTGGCCTCTGGCGTGGGATTTTGTCCTGGTTTGGTCTATCTTCCTCAGTTTAGCTTGCTAGATGTCCATCTTTTTTCTTCATCTCTCCTATATTGATTGTATTGTTGACTCTTAGTGAAAGAGTGGCTTTAGTAGCAAGGCTTTTTATATTACTGGGAGTCATTTGCTATGGTGTTGATAAAAAAACATTGTTTCATAGAGCTTTAACCTTTAATCAAAGTATTGTTTAATGGAGCCAGTTGGATTGAACCTCATACAAGTTACATGTTGATGGCAATGTTAAGGCTAACTTGTCAGCAACCACACATCAAATGGAATGAAGGATGGTAATAAATAATAAATCCCTGCTGTGTATTTGATTGGCAAGCAGCTTTCTCTTGTAATAGTATTGCAGTCATAATGGGTGCTATTCCACGATATGAAATATTGGAGTTGTACTGGTACATGCACATAAGTCAGTCTAAAGTCATGACTGACAAACTTAATCCTGCTTGCTAATGCAGTCATTAGTTAGAAATGCAGCTCAAATCCATTCTAACATTTACATGCAATCTGGACCCCACCAGTCCATAATCTTGCAGGTGGTGTTCAGAAGACAATTGATCTTAATTTAACTGGACAAATCAGAAAAAATTTACAAGGGCTCAACAGTGTTCAGTGCGCTATTTTCCTAACCTAGTGACATTTTCATTAGAGGGATGAATGGAATGATTCCTGTTTATCTGTCTATACACCCCACAGTGCAAGTTTATGGTTGTTCTCTGGCTGACGTGGTAAAACACTGGATATTTCAAATTAATCCTGAATCACGCTATCTTTTTGAGGGACGCAAGCACAGTGTCTTTGGCTGCAAAGTGTTTATACATAGCAAGACATAAAGCCACCCTTGATCCATGGGTGTTTTGGTAAAGAGGAGTTCTCATATCTTTTTCATGAGCCAGTAGCAAAGTTGCCCCATATCTGTAGGGAATGGGATCATGGATATTGTGTTAACCCAGAAAAGTTAAAATCCATGCATGCTTCCTTGTTCCCCTGATCCCTCAGCTTTTGTTGTTGCATTGCCCCATTGTACCCGAGAAGAGATCAAGGGGACCCCTGTCGGTTGTGGATTATTTCTTTGTAGAAGCGCCACTGTAGGGGATAGAGGATTAAAAGAGCAGACAGTGGAGTGGGATTCTACAGGAAGTTCGTTTGCAGCACACACTGCACATGAATTGTTAAAGTGGAGTATGTTCTATTGAATATCCTATTTGGTGTGATGTTTTTTTTAAGCATATCAGAGGCATGAACCCACATTAACTCTGTAGCCATTCTAGTCTAAGTTTCAGGACTGTAGGAATATTCCTCATCATATATGGACAATTAACGCTGGAATTGCCTGTAGCCAGATGATGAATTTTCATTGTGTTTGTGTTATTTTCCCAGCTGTTGGGGGGAGGGGTGTTTAGACGGCGCTGCAGCTGAATGAATATGAAAGAATCATTGTCCTCTTTCTCTCAATTTCCGTTAAGGGCATATTGAAACCTGGATGCCGCTGTGGCAGTAATATTTTCACAGGGGTTCTAATTTTGTGTGTGTTGTATCCAGAATCTGTAGACAAAGGAGCTTTCTGGGGACTAGTCTACATTTTTTATAAGCTGTTGTTTCTTCTGTTTTTGCAGGAAGCCATGGACCTCGAGGCTGGGCAGCCTCATACCCAGAGTGTGCTGCGAAGAACCAATCACCTGTGGACATTGCAGACGAAGAAGCTTTGGTTTCAGAGGAGTACCAGGAGCTGGAGCTTGACAAGTTCAACACTGAGTCCTCCAACCAGACCACCATGAAAAACACTGGAAAGACAGGTCTGCGTCAAAGCAATGTTGGGGCTCATTTATGCCCTTAATCACATTAAACACACTAACATAATAATACCAAAATTCAAAATTCACATTTCTCTGAACTGTAATGATTTTTTGGTTTTGTGAATTTCTAATGATGGGATAAAAATGGGATAAAAATCATGCAACCATGCATTTAACTTAGCTGATCCCTTTTATACATTTTACTTCTGGTTGTATTTGATCATTGCAGACAATGTAGCAAATGATTCAGGAGGATGGCCTTATGGCAGAATGATTTTCCAGATAATTTACCATTGCACAATAACTGACAATGTGATATAAAAATATATAGACGTGATAAAATATCCATCTCACCCACTCCTAGTGTTGAGTATTGCATTTAGAGATAAGATATTAACATATGAATCTTTAAATCAATCTAAATGTATGTAGTAAAACAGGCTTACCTCACAGACTTTCAATAGCAAATTTCACAACTGAGCTCTCATGTTTTAGTGAAGCACATATCAGTCACACATACTATCACTCGGTCATGATTCTTGTAAATCTATCACTGATTTATTATTCCCTGTACTGCCCACTGCTCTCATTTATCTCGCACCATCCTCTTTGTATCGGCCTGCATGGCGTGTTTACAGAAACATTTTGCAGCTTAGTTGATTAACTGCTACTTCAAACCATTGACACACTTTCTTTTTCAATCAGCTAATCCGTGGACCATTGGTGTGAAAACCCTGACCTTAATTGATCTAGTCTGCTTTTGGCACCGTTTCTCTCAGAGAGCGGTTTCATATTTTGCGTTTGATCCTAATGAAAGTTGTTAGCCTCCATGACAACCAAGGCCACTGGGACAGGCGAGCAATGCTGCGGGCTGCTTATTTACAAAGATGGAAATAACACGGCTGGTTGTAATTTTGGGCATAAACAGTACAGAGGGAATTTTCGATTGTTAAGCACTGTGAAAATCAGGAAAATTCAACAATGTTACCACAAAATATTATCATGCAAGCTCTATTTAAAAGAGGCCAACTTAATATTTAGCAAATTCACCTCACAGTATTGTGAAATTGATTTAATAAATGAGGAAACTGTAATTTGTCATTAATTCTACCCTTTCGAAATTACCATGACATGAACATTACATTTTTGATTGAATAGTAGATTAGATATTACATTAACAAGATGAAATGTACTACAGAATATAACATGTGTTTTTAAATATTGAACAACTTGAAATTACATTTAAAAATAATAAATATCTGGACAATTCAGGGATGGATGGATGGATGGATGGATGGATGGACAGATCGATCAATCCTATTACAGCTTCCCTGCTCTCTCGTCCTTTAATTGGTTAGCTGATGCTCACTGCCACCAAAGCCTGAAAACCAAAGTTGAAAATAAAGCAAACTTTCCTCTGTATTTTCAGGGCTGCATTTGATCGACTTTATCACTTGAAATGTGGATGAATGCCGTCATGGACTAAATTTTTTAAGACATTGTTAGTTATTGATCCTAACAGGAATTTGTCCTCCTTGTTTTTCCGTTTCAAAGTTTTGAATATTACACATTGTTCCCCAAATGAATCTTTGGCCTTCAGAGTTGTCTTTTGTTTTCCACATCACGACTTGTTGCATTGATATTTTGTGTTTGCCAAGTCCGCAATTGTTTTCCTGCACCCTCCTTGACAATTTTGTATTTGGATTCTACTTACGTCGTTAAAGATGACATCAAACATGACTGAATGTACTGAATGTGTCCAAGCTCATTGTTGCCTTTGTGTGGTTGTCACAATGCTGTGGTCCTCAGGAGCTGAGAAGAGGTCTGTTAGTGACACTTCACTCAGTCATCTAATACCGCAAGGCTGTCAACTATGATCATGGTTTTAAGCATTTTGTATTATGGTAATTCAACCATGCAGTATCTCCTCTCATCGTAGCTGCAATGTTTCAAACATCATATACCTCTTTGCCAGTTACAGTGTGTTGTCATGAGACTATCCTCCTTTTTTTTCCATTTGTTTCCATGCACTGCTACAAAAGAGCGATGTAGGGGAACGCTTCTAGTCTCAAGTGTTTAGTCTCAAACGTAAAACCTTCAGTCAGAAGTGCACCAGAGTATGACCATTTTACATGTAGCCTATATGTGAGTAAAATTTGCCCAGTGCGGAGCAAACACAGGCACAAAACCACCCACATATGGTCAGTGCATACAATGCTAGCAAGCCTAATGCTAACGTCTGTATATTGCAATATAGCTGGCTTTATCAACGATTTTGATATATTTTCCCACCCATCAGTTAGGGAGCAACATTAGCATTCATTTGGAGCCGTGTTTCCAAATTCACTCTCTTTTAGCTCTGTTTTTGGTCTCTACCATCTCCTGAAGAAAATAGTTGGTTCTTTAGCTGCTAAATGCTCCTCTATGATCACCAACTAGTTGCTAACTGTGTCCGTCTGCCGTTTGGTGCTGAGCAGGTAGTGTACAGAAGGCTTTTAGAGCTTTTTTGCTGAAAACCGCTGCCTTGAGAACCAAAAAACAGGTCGCAGGTGGGACGCCTAAACAGTAAGCTGAAACTCATTATGATGCTCCGTAAAGCCAAGTTTTCCCATTCTCTTTTGTCATTCATTGTAAAAGTTTTGATTGTAGCCGCTTTAAAGTACAATATATTTGACGTTATTATTATTGAAGACTTTTGACATATTGGATAATAATAATCATTGCCTGTATTCATTGGCATGCAATGCAGTCACCCAAAGTGTCCTATTGAAGCTGCCACTAGGGGACGCTGAAGTCAAAATGTTCAACTCCTGCACAGAGGAGCTTTAACTTCCTTCATACTATTTAAAAGTCAATGTTGTAATTAAGAACTGAGTGAATAGATCATAAAAGTTCATTGAGATTGATTGCACGTTCCCTTGTGCCCTGATCCGTTTTGAGATCGAGCTGATTGGCCGCAATTCAAGCAGCGTTCCTCAACAAAACATCTCTCAGTGAAATTTCAAACAACTCTCAACCAAATTCATGAGAAATCGGAAGGCCCCAGAGACATTTGCATTGATCAAGGATTTACTTTCACACACACTCCCCTTCTTTCACTGGCTGTGATTCAAGGTCTTTTTGGCTTAGCTTCTAATTCCTGCTCTACTGTTGGAGGGTTCAAACACACCGAGGACCGCATTTCTAATGAAACTCCCAGGGCCAGCCAACATCCCCTTTCCTTGACTTTCCTTGTGTTACAGACAGGATTACACTACTTCAACAACAGCAGGATAAAGGGTTTATCACCATCCCTGTAAATATCTATGTTTGCAAATATGTTGCACAAATGTAATCATGGGATGGGTAGTTCTTTTCTATGTAGACTGATTTTCACTTTGACCTGATGCTTTCAGTCTTGGAAATCTCCAGCATCTAAGACCTTATTCTTCATACTGTGGGCCATCAGCTTAAGCAGCACTGACTTGTTAATACTTCTGGCAGAGTCTTTCTTGCCTCACGTCAGGGGCTCAGCTCATCCCTCATCACACTAGGTTCTCCTCTCTTCAGATCTCCTAGTCTCTTCACTCATCTTCTCTGGATCTCATACTCATCCTGCTAGTAATGATTGCACGGCGATCTGTTTCACTTACCTTAATTTCATCCATTCTCTCTGTACAGCTTGTTCATCATGTCTTCTGTGTTTACTGACAGCCTGTGTTTGATGGTACACATGCTCATCCTCTTGGTTTTCTTTGTGATATGATTACAAGTGGGCTGTCCTCCCAGAGAGGCTGACTAAATCCCCCTGTAACAGGGTGGGGATCAGCCGACAGAGCATCGGCTCTAATCTGGCTAATGATGTCAAATGTAGACGTGGTAAAGGGTTATAGATAAATTAACATGTAACCTCAGCCAGGACAGCAGAAGGATGATAATCTGCCTTGTCATGATGGTGGTGAAGATGCCATTGAAAACTGGAGAACTAACACAGCTTAAACTCAGCCTTACATGACACTGCTGAGTACATCTACAAATGTTGGCTTCCTCTAAAGCAGACAGGCTGAACTTCTAAGGTGAATCCAAATTGGTGTTGTCATGTAGAAACCTCATAACAGCAATAATGTCTGTATTTTGACTTCAGGAGGAGGATTACACGGTCCACTGTAAAATATGAGCATTTTATGACCTTTAAAAAACCATCTCAGAAGCCACTGCAGGGTCTTAAAGGTGCTTGGTGATCAACTAGTAACAATTATTATTTTTCTCCACTACAATTTGACATTTTGGAGATTCTGGACCTCTTTTGGCAGACAGCGACAACATGCAAAGCTGAGGTTTCATCCCTTCTGTGATAATGTAAGCAAAAACCAATATCTTTTTGAGGTTATTGAGGTTAATTGCTGGCTTATGTCTGCAGAGTTTAATTTTACAAAAACATTGCTCACACAGTGCAAAGATTTTTTTTATACTGCATCACCTCCTAAATCTCAGCCTTCAGATAGGCAGTTAGTATAATGGTTACAAAAAAACCTAGATTGACTACCCCTGGGAGCCTAACTATAGCAACACAATAGGAATAGCAAGCTCATAATGAAAATGTCCATTCCAGAACAATAGAAATCATTGATTGTTTTTAGGTTTTACTGTTTGGTTAAGTTTGGATTCGATGACCTCAGGCTTTGTAAGCAAGTTCTTGTCAGAAGACACATCTAACATTAAAATCTACGAAATTGCACAAAATAATGTTATGATCACGTTATAGTCTTTGTAGACTGATACTGTAAATAAAATATTGTAAGTACATTTGCAGAAACTCTTCATAGTCATGCTTTTAAATTCATATTCTTGTGTTATGTTAATTAAACTCAGTTACTTATTTCCATAAATAATTGTGGCGCCACATGAAAAAATGCCACAAAGAAACCCACCTAGATCTTCCAAACCGAGCTGTCTGTGAAGAAACTTTAAGCAATGCAGAAACCGCTAATGACCTTGCATAAGAGAAAGTTTTCGAAATGCTTGCTAGGCAAAAGCAACAAAATTACAGCTTTGCTAAAAGCTAGCAGGTGCAAGAAGATCACAAAGCAAGTGAAGGCCATTTTGTCTTCTTAGCGAACCATGTAACAACTTAAAGAGAGAGTGGCTTTGTCTGAAGCTGTTCGCTACGCTTCCCACAGTTAACCAATGAAACGTCAAGGCCACTGGAAGAGTCTGGTGTGTGCTCCGTCTGAAGGGCATATCAGTGGCATCATTGTGAATGTGCCCACCACTGACATTGTATCTAGCGATTAAATGATTCCCCACGTAGAGGGTCTTAAAGAAACAAACCATGTCAGCCAGGTAGCAAAATGTCCCTCTTGCTGCCCCCTGAGTCCAGATCTGTGGGGATTTTACAGCTTCTTAGCCCTCTAAATAGCCTCTAATGAAAGGATAAAAGCACATTGATCAGTCGTAATGAAAATATCTTTTTTCAGAATAAAAGTCTGTGTTCAAGACTTAGATTTAGATTCGGTTTCATCAATAAAATTTGATGTAGAGAAAGGAAAAGTTGCACAGTTCACATATGCATAACCTTTAAAACAACTCTAAGCCAGTACATCGTCTTTGGCGATTTGAATTTTGATTGCCCAATTTGTGTTCCTTAAGAGTCTATCCAAGCTTTTAGTTCACACAAGGAAAATCAATGAATGATAAATAAATGAATCAGTGTCTGAAGCAGGTAGAAATTGCATTGTGTCATTTAATAATAGAAAACAGATTACGTTTGATGTTCTGAGATAACAAAATCTCTCAGGATCGGAAGCCCAGAATAAATATGAACACTACATAATTTAAATGTTAGATTGAAACCATGACATAATTGAGTTGTCATTACAAAAAAAACAGATGAGAATTCAGATAATGAGAATAAAGTTGCAATCTTGAGTTAATCGGCGTAAAAAAAAAAGATGAGCAGCCACCACCACTCTGAGCTTCTGTAGAATTAGTTCTTTGACTACAGATTTCCTCTTCACTGCCTTTGCACCAGTGTACTTAATTTCCCTTCTTTGTTTGATTCCATTTTTTAACCCCTCTTTCTCTCCAGTTGCTGTTCTCCTTAAGGATGACTACTTTGTAAGAGGTGCTGGACTGCCGGGGCGTTTTAAGGCTGAGAGGATGGAGTTTCACTGGGGCCACAATAATGGATCAGCAGGCTCAGAACACAGCATAAATGGCAGAAGGTTCCCTGTAGAGGTAAAGCATCCTGTCACTACACTACACTTTGACAAATGTGCAATATGGGGCCTTGGGGGAACGCTGAATGTTGGAGCCTGGCAAGTCACTGGTGTTAAGAAATATGAGATTTTTATAAAGACCAAGAAACTCCTTCTTAACTGTTCTGCCTCATCGCCAAGAGGCACCGCTGGGTTGAGGGCTGAGGATTATTTAGACCAGTAAGTAGTAGTAAGTAAAACTTAATTCATCGTGGTCAGAAGAGATTTTTAGAGAAACTCAGACTTTCAAAGGATGCTTAAATGGACACTAAGAAGTCAATCAAAATAAAATAGCAGCTTCCTAAATTAAGTATCTCCCCAAGTAAAACGGTGCCTAAAATATAAATATATATATGTTTTCTCCAACAGGCTTCTAGTTGCATGAGAGATTTTTAAACCAATCCAACCAACAGATTCCTGAAGAGCTTAGCTCACTGTTATAAAGAAGAATGCCACAGATTTTACACATAAGTCGGTTTACTAGAAATTGACAATCAAACAAAAATTTGTGAGAAAATAATCCTGATAATGTCATCAGAGGTTATGTCAGTTTGTGCTGGGAGACCACAGATTTATAACAGAAAGTCTGCATTACAAACGGGGTGTGGAGTTTGAAAGATGTGTTGATTTATTAACAAAAAGAGGCTTACGAGTTGTATTATGGGAAGTGTAGGATCCAGCATTTTTGGAGCTTAACCCATGCTAGGGACTAATAGTTAGGAACCCTCACATTCTGCCGCTTCGATTCTCTTTTATGTTTTAACTTTCCACCACAGCCTTCGAAATAAGTAAGTAAGTAATACCATCTTTAATAACTAACCAGGTAGACTAACCAGCAGAGTGAAAAGGCATAGGGGAAGAATAATGTTTTGTTGTAAAGTTTAAATGAAATTAGCACTAAAGCAGAAGTTCAAACTTTTCTTGCTGTTAAAATATTTTTTCAGAAGGTCACAACAGTTTTCTCAATGCCAAAAGACAAAGAGCAGACAAAAGGAGCAAAGAGAGAACAGACTTCAAGTAATAAAGGGATGCAGAAAAAAAACTCTTATAGCTCAGATATAAAGGGTATTAAGTCTGAAACCTTTTGGTATTATTTATTCTAGTTCCTGGATTAAAGCAGAAATCCCATTCTTTTCATGTGGTGTGGAGAGCGAGTTATTACTGCCTTTCAAAACTGTATGATTTATAATGCAATTCCTATTCATTATCTAAAATGAATTTGCGTGTGTCATACTCTTACATTTTGTGGGGTTATATAAAATGTTTTTTTTTTTTCACCTCCTCTATTGTCAAATGGGTAATAATTAGTGTAAATATAACAGTGTATGAAAACAGGAAATGGCTGTTGGTGTGCCTCCCATCTCCAAACACACAGCTAGAGTCCTCATGTGTTTGTTTCTTGGCCCTGTTCTGTGGAGCCCTCTCAGCAGGCATGGCTTTTGATGCTGAATGGCTGAGTAATTAGATTTATTTTTGCCACATCATTTTGTGTTCAGCGTAGTGTTAAAGGGCACCAGATTATATACAACTATTATAAAGCTGTTGCATATGGCTCCTTTGATCGTGTGCTTCTAAATTAGATGATGGAATTCACTTTAATGACCACTTTGGGCAGCTGTTAGAAAAACGCTGAGCATAGACGAGAAAACAGTGCCCTCCAGATACATTTATATCAATTATACATGTGAAATATAGATTTGTAGCATAGCATGTCTTTGTGTGTAGGCTAAGGTTTTTGCAATCAACCTCTTTGTCAAAGGACACAGATTCCAAAGCTCATGTGCTTGAAATTTAAAAGGATGGTGCTCTTTTTATATAAAAGAAAAAAACAGGAACATGATACAAACCTACCGGGAGTACTTGGAAAGATTGTGAAATAGCTGATCAGTTGTAACACCTGAAAACCATGTGCTGCAAGTTAGTACTGCAACTAACGATTATTTTCATTGTCGATTAATCTGACAGTTATTTTGTCAATTATTCGATTGATTATTTGGTCTATAAATTGTCAGAAAATGGTGAAAAAATGTCAATCAGTGTTTCCCAAAGCTCAAGATGATCTTCTCAAATGTCTTGTTTTGTCCACAACCCAAATATATTGAGTTTACTTTCATAGAGGACTAAAGAAATATTCAATTATTAAAGAAGCTGAAATCAGAGAATTTTTACCTTTTTCCTTAACAAATTACTCAAAACAATTAATCGATTATCAAAATAGCTGCCGATTAATTAAAAGCAGACAACTAATTGTTGCTGGTCTGCTACAAATGAGGGTGTATTAAAAACTAGTTTGCAAGCAGATAGAAAAGTTTAAATAAATAGCTGAAAGTAATGGATAAATGATACAGTACAAATGCCAACCTTGATCAAACCTGCTTAAACAACAGAGAAAGTTGGCAAGCCTAAACATTGATAATTACAGGATTACAGACTCTGTACTGTATGGGGAAAAAAATAATCTCTAAGGATGGGTGACCCTCTTCTTGTACCATTTTTATTCTGTTAACACCTATGTCAGGAACATGTAGCCCAGATAGGGTTGACTTGACATAAAGTATGATGGGGGACTGTGGTCTCGTTAGTGACAGCATGGAAAAATTACCACATTAGAAAAAAAGAGAGCTGACAAAAGACAGCCACTCATGGAAACGTTAACAGTCATCATGGGAAATGCAGTAGAGCTGACCTTTCCTACAGGACATGCAAAAAGAAATATTCCACCCACATATCCACAAAGATCTTTCCTGTTAACTATACAACTGTATATATGTACCGTATATGGTGTACCGTATGCGCAGAAAAAAAAACAGTGGGAGGTCTGCTTTTAAAATATTATTCTCTTTATCAATAAGTCAGCCTAGATGTATCAAACATGATGTATTATTTCACACTCTGAACCAGAAGGTGAAGGAGTAGACTCAAATGATGGATGGTTGAAGGGGAATATGGTTATGCAGGATCTTGCCTTTAGCCATTTAACTGCTTCATCCTCTAAGATGTGGAATTTTCATATTTCATATTTATGCCTTGACAGAATTTGATGTATTTGCGAGTGTATTACATCTGACTCCACATGTGCGGCAAAACTCTGCCTTTATAAATATTTTTGTTTGATATACCCAGCGATCTTTTATAGTAGAGGTTGGCTTTTGTTTTGTTCTTCGAGAGCTGAGCAGCATGACCTTGGAGGTTGAGCTCCGGGGCTTGTTTGTCTCTGCTAAACAGAGACTGTTTCCCAATCTGCTGTCTAATTATCTTTCCACTCCAAATGAGTCACATTCAGCCCTGAGTTGCTTCTAACACACTGCATAAAGCATTTACTCTTACAGTGGTGGTCGTGGTGGGGGGGCTCTAAAGTGTTTATCCCACCTGCCCAGAAGCATGAAAACACACACAAATATAGTTCACGCATAGGTACAGAGGGTGGAAAGACAAATCCAATGAGCTGTATTATGGAGCTGCTCTGCCTTTGTAACGTGGTTATGTTTTTTTTTAAAAACTGCTCGGCCTGTGGCTCCTGAGCTTGACATTAATCTAACCACGGTCTTTTTCGTGGGAGTGAAGTGGGGAAATCGATAGATAGACCACCTGTTCGCTCAAACAGCACAATGAAAAATGAAACAGTGGATTTTTTTTTTCTGCCTCAGGGTACCATAGAGAGATCTTTTGTGATAATATATTACAGTGTCACCAAGGTTAGATTAATTATACATGGATTACAAATCACACCTTGGGAAGAGTACATGGTTGCACAGAGTACTGCGGATGTATGAAGTGCGGCTGTACAGTACCATACATTTCGCTAAGAGGAAAGCTCCAGTTGCACTGAATGTAAGTCTTCAACAGAAACTTGATAGAGAATATACAGTAAGAGTCTCAGATAGGTCAAGACTAATAGGGATTGACATTGCGACCCTGAGAGCTTGCACACTACAACTGGAAAAAAAAACAAATAAGAAATAAGAAACTGTATTTATACAGCACTTATCAAAACAAAGTACAAAGTGCCTCACGGAGAGAAAGATGAAATACAATACCACAGTGAAACATAAAATACATGAGGAGAAAAATAAAATAAAAACAAAATAATAAATAATAAAATACGCAGGATAAAAGAAGAAATAAAATGAGAGTAAAAACAATAAAACAAACAGGGAGCTCAGATAAATCCAGGATATACTTTCCTTTAAAAGTGAGTTTTAAGAAGAGACTTTAAAGAATACACTGACTCTGGTAGCCTAATTTCCTCTGGCAGGTCATTCCAGAGCCTCGGGGCCCTCATGGTAACAGCTCTGTCCCCTTTAGTTTTCAGCCTGGACTCAGGAAGAGACAGGAGACCCCTGCCCAAAGATCTCGAGGCTTATTAGGAGTTAAAAGATCAAAAATATAATCTGGAGCCAGGTCATGGAGAGCCTTAAAAGTAATTGATAAGAACTTTAAATCAATCCTAAAACGGACAGGGAGCCAATGTAAAGAGGCTAAAACACGTGTGATGCGATCATACCTCTAGGTTCTGGTAAAGAGCACAGACTGTATATAAGAAGTGGACATAGTCATCGTGACGTCACACGTTGGTTTGTGGACTGCCATTTTGAAGCTTCCAGTTTGGCCGACAGGGCGCCACCATATTGAGTTTTTGCAACCAGTGCCACCGTGACCATATTTGGACAAGACGGTTGAGCTAACAGCCGTTTCCGGAGCTAGCTAGCTTGCTTAGCTAGGTGCATCTGTAATTCATGTTAACTGTCATTTTAACAGGGCTGACAATTTTGTCTAGCGAACAACAGTCTTTAAACTAAATGTACTCACCAGAGAAAGTGAACAGCCAACTCCTAATAAGTTTTTTCAACAGGGCTGGTTAAATTTACGTATTGCCGTGAGTACGAGTCAATCTAGCCTGATTGACAGGTCGCCATGTTAACGACTTGTCAATCATAGATGAGACATACTCTGCTTTATGCTCTATGTTAAAATAAATGGGACCATTATTTACTAAATGAACATCATTTTGTATTGAAGAAGGCATGGAACTAGCGACTGAGACCATAAACTCATTAGGAAAGTGTTTACTGAGGTAGTTATTCAGGTGAGAAGTAGGGTAATTTTGCCATTATTTCTAATGGAACCGTACTTCTTTTTGCAACCAGAAGTCGCCCCCTGCTGGCTTCCGCATTTGCATCATATTGCTGACTGGAAACTTCCCGCTTGGTTAAGAGCCTAGTAGCTGATTTCTGTACAGTCTGTCGTTTCAAGGTTTTTTGATTAAGACTAGAGAAGAGGCTGTTGTAGTAATCACGGTGTGAGGAAATACACACAGAACAGTTTCTGCATCTCTAAAATTTAAAATAGATCTTACTTTAGCAATATTTCTGAGGTGATACAAACATGACTGGACAAGCTCAGTAATGTGTTACTCAAAACATCAATTTCTATCAAATAAGACACCAAGATTTCTTGCAACAGGCTTGATATATTGTGACAGGTAGCCAGTAGATGGCAGTATTTGTTTTGTGATATGTTGGGGTTTAAAAACAAGTGTTGTGTTTGAATTTAGCTGAAGAACATTTTTTGACATCCAATTTTTTTAAGCCAGGCAGTCCTGTAGAGAACTCTACATACTGAGGTCAGTGGGCTCCACAGGGAAGTACAACCGTGCGTCATCTGCATAACCATGGACAGAAATATTATGTTTACGGATCACATCACCCAAAAAGCATGCAGAGGGAGCAACAAAATTGGTCCAAGAATTGACCCTTGAGGCACATCATGGCGCAAATAACAAATTAAGTCAACAGATTTATCAGCAATACAAGCAGCATTTAGAAGACCGCAAAGACATGCAGCAAGTTGAGAAACACATTCACCAAAAATGGCTACTTGGGTTACTTACATGTTTGAAGTTGCACTGGAAATATGGAAAATACAACCAAATACAGAGATGTACTATAAATACAGAAAAAAAACACAAGTAAATATACAGAAAACATGAATGCAGATAATACTACAAACACATCAATGAGATGGAACTAAAAAACTGATAAATACGCCTGAACGAGCAAATAATTGCCTCGATTTGTGGCGCATGGAAGCCAACAACCCATCAGTAGAGTTGGAAAATGAGTCAATGACAAATTGGGTGGTAGAAAGGCTAACGCTAGGTGTATAGCAATTAGCTACAATAATATCTGAGATCATGCCATCATATTTGGTTGTGCTTGTGTTTTTTGTATTTGCACATGTCAAGATGCGGTGCAGTGAGGTCTGAGGGCCACCGTAGAAACAAAAGTATGATGTCAGTGTTTTCCATTAATTAACGAGACCATGGGGGCCTGTAATCTCATAATATATTACAGACCTCTAACGTTGTGTTTTGTGAGCACTGTTCCGCGCTTGTGTAAGCTCGCACGCTCAGACACTTTGGCCTCCGACTCAAGACAACAACTTTTCTTACCGGCCTGTTTCTGTCACTAGTTTGTAAGAAGGCGATTAAGCTAGCCGTGCCTACATTTGGAGTGCACACGTATTAAAGCCTTCATGGTAAATCATGACCAGTGTGAGCTGACAGGCAGGTTAGCGACTTTATCCTGACAGTTTCGCTCTTTACAGAGACAAGTGTTGCAGTATGAGAGTCCTACCTGCAGAGAGGCAGTAAAGTCTTCATTTTACGCGATACGAGAACCACATACAACATTATTTATCAAGTTCAGACTGTAGTTGGACTTAATGAATTTAGCGTGAGGATACACACAATGCCCGGTTTTCAAAATAAGGTGTCTATACAGCGTGGAAATAAGATTAATTGGATTATATTCACAGAAAGTATAAAACATGTGTCCAATAAAAGTAAAAAAAAACAACAATAAAATGTTAGGGAAATTACTTATTCAAAATCAAATTAGCTTTATTGGCATATTCTTTGATTCAGGGTTTTTGGGAAACATTAAATAAATTTGTTGACTTTTGTTGCTGTGTCATCACCATTTATAGCTATACAATGGGTTTATGATCAAATACTTTATTAGAGCACAACATTGTTTACAAGCGTACCAAGTTCTTCATAGATAGCCTCTTAATTTAGCACCAAATTAATGCATTTAACTTTAAAATGTACAAAACTTTCTTACAGGGGGTATGCCCCCGGATCCCCCAGTGAGAGGGTTCAAGGCCCACCCACCATAGTCTCTTAAAATCCTGTGGGAAACACTGGATGTGTTTGTGTTTTATAGTGTCTGACACTCAAATCATAGCAACAGTAACTGCATTGCTGTTAAACACTAGTTATGTGTATTTACCAGGTATTTGTTTAGTTTCCCTCAACCGTATTAGGTCCACATGGAAATGGGCAAAGTCCATTAAACAGAGATCTTGTAGTGAATCATTCTTACTGTAGCAAACATTAGGCTGTAACGGTACATGGACACGTTATACATTACATCTGTTGTTTGTTGACTGTCATCCTGTTGTCTTGTGCTGTCCCTTTTCATTGTTTATCGTCCTTTATCAGGAAACTGTAATATGAAACACCAAGTTTCATATTTGTTCAGCAGCACTGTACATATTTTATGACACTTTATTCTTGAAAATGAGTGCTCTAGCACTTTGTGGGTGCTCAGATGAAAGAAAAACATAGATGGTTATGTCTGATTGGAATGAGAGAATCATACTGTGTTAAATAAGACACATTTACCTTATAACAGCAAAATGCTGCAGTAGCACAGTTGAAAAGAATAAAGTAAGGAAAGAAGAATAAATATGTGCTGCTGTGATAAATTTGAAGGTCTCTCCGCGCATAAACGCATTTCTTCTAGTTTTCTTGTCTTGCCTCTATGTCTCGCTGTCTTGGGAAATCATGCCAAACATGACTTTGTTTTTCACCTGTTTGTGCTTAAATGGGACTTGGGAATGCAGAGCGGCTCCCAGCACTTCTGTTTGCTCTCACTTTGTGCCGGAAAACGAACAGAAAAAATATAAAATGATTTCAGACTGAAGAAGGGCTCAGAAGATGTGGACAGCATGGGCTGTCTACTCTACAGAGAAAACTAGAGGCATTTTATAAAACTGAAATAATGTTTTGTTACCTCTGGTCTTTTGCAAGCTGCCTTTAGAATTTGGCTTTACATATTTCTCTGTACAACAGTATCGTAAAATTTGTACTGACTGAAACAAACATGTATGTGTCTGACTGTCTTAAGAGAGCTTAAAGATTGGTCAGACCACCCGTCTGTCCTGCTTAAAATCAACAGCTTCCATTGATATCCATGCATGTGAAATGAAGCTTGCATTACAATGAGGGGTTCTGTGTCTGAGCTCGCAAACATACAGTGAAACGAAGCGTGCAATCAAGTGATTCAAATCACTTTCGGCAACATTTATTTTTATTGGCTGCTATGAAAATGTCTGATAATTGAATATCCCGTTTTCCAGTGCGCCGTTAACAGGACCAGGTCACGTGAGCCAATGTCAGTGAGTAAATGAAGCCTAAGGGGGCCGGCATAATTGGGTAATGTAGTTAATAACATCTGAAGGGTGATGAATAGTCAGAACTCTTTCTTGCTGGGTTCTCAGACAACAAATTAGTTCCATTAAAGGTTGCAGTTAAAGGAACTCTAAAGGAAACTGATCACTTTAATTCACTTAAATTATCTGGATTGAGTTATTTTGTTAGGCCTGCGGTACGTATTAATGTTTTTATCATTATTTATATGCTTATTTATATTTACTTTTTGCATCTATTGTCAGCACCGCCAATTTTGGCTAGGGGTTTCTTGTAATATTCGTCAGGAAAAGAAAAAAGGCAAGCATAGCCTTTTTAATTAAATCAACATCTAGGACCTTTTTCTTATTGCCAATTAACTCTGTTCAGCAACATGAAAGGCTTTTTTCATTTGGAAGAGGCTCGAGACAGTGAGATGATGGACAGCCCCAATTGCTACTTTTAGAATCATTTGCCGAGTTTGATCAGCACTACCATTATATGTCTCTTTGAAATGAAAGGAATGGAAATCTTTTTTTATAGGAAACTAGAGCCGTGACAGGTATATGATCTATTCTGTGTACGATGGTTTCACATTAAATTTGCACATGCTAAGCTTTGTTGTGAAATCAGAAGTGGTGTTGCGGATGATTTAAGGTAATTGGGTGCAATGATTAAAAGCATACCATTCTGTTAGATCTCAACAGGAAAAGAGCACATTCCTGCAGTTCTCACTCTCTGCTCGTGACTTGTCTATGAGGACAGTCACCCTCAGGAATGGGATGCTGTATTTCTCTAGCACCATCCCGGAGTGGCAGAACACAAAGGGATGACACAGATTATTGTAGATTTATGGGAGTGATAAATACACCCTCTTTTATGCCCCTCAAAACAGCTTTTCATCAGCTCCTCAGCACTGTGTCCATGTGATTGATGACAGAACTGTTCATTCCTCTTGTCCACTCCTCAAGCTGTTTATGCTCTGTTTCCCATCCCAGATGCAGATCTACCTTTACAATTCAGATGACTTTGACAGCCTCAGCGCTGCCATCAAGGAAAGACGCATCATTGCTGCCATGGCCGTCTTCTTTGAGGTAAAGTATCTGAAGGTCAAGACAAATGTAATTGAAGAAAACCAAGACAACACGGGTGCACTTAGACACACACACAGACATTTTTATCCATGCCGGCAGCTGGCTCTCAGGGAGGACAAGGTTGGTCTGTCAGTCCACTACTTTGGTCCAGACTGAAATAACCCAACAACTATTGGATGGATTACGCTGACATTTGGTACATTCAAGTCCCCCCTCAGGATGAATTGTAATCACTTTGTTGAGCCCCTTTTCATGTAGCTTTTTTTCTATCTGTTCAATTCTTTGGTTTATGACCACAAACCTGCAAAATGAGATTCCCATCAGCCTCGGCTATACTTGCTAATGTTAGCATGCTCAGCTATATACTAGCAAATGTTAGCATGCTGTCATGCTAAATTAAGATAGTAAACATGATAAACATCATACCTTCTTAACATTAACACATTAGCATTGTCATTGTGAGCATGTTAGCATGCTGAAGTCCATGCACAGCGGCGCCTCACAGAGTTGCTAGCATGCAGACTTTTGGAGATGCATCCTTCATAACCATTTAGTCTTCTCAGAAGAGTTATACTGCTCTTGAGGAAACCCACCCTTATAATGGCTCTTCATTTAGTTGTTGGTAGTATTGCATAAGTTTATAAAATGACTTCATGGACAGGACATGTACGTAGTGATTACCACCTACTGTAAGAAATAGTGTATACAAGGAGATGAACGAATTCAAATAAGAGAAAGAATGGATAAAGAAAAATTGACAAATTATTAGCAGAAAATATGTAAATTATACTAAGAAAATAACAATAAGAGTCAAACAGGATGGAAAAAAACAGCAGTGAGGCAATCATGACTTAAGGGGGACAGATGGAATTGTATTAGTCCAATTATGAAAAGGATGAAGATGTGAATTACTTTTTGAGGTTCAGAAAATGATAGATATGTATTGGAAATGATCTTTGGCACTGTTGTTGTGATAGGAGAGCAGCTGATTATTTTTCTGTTCTGTGGCACATTGCAGATTGCTTACTGAGATACTACAAATTGTCCCCTGCAGGTCTGCGCACATAAGCTCTTAATAGACAAGAATGGTCCTAATTTCTGTTAACTGTAAAAACACCTCAGAGATTTATGAAGCATAAAAAAAGCTTGCACCAGCAGCACTGACGACTTTGGGGATCCCTCTCCATGTTACGCTCCTAATTTCTATTAGCAGGATCTTCGTGATTGGTGGCAGATGATCAATGCGGGCCAACATTGAGCTTAATAGTATATAGGCAAGGGTCAGCTCTCGGGAAGAGGGAGGCTGGAATGGGGACACAGGTGTTTCTAATGTAGGTCTACTCTCAGACAGTGATAAAACCGTGTGTGTACCAGAACCTAAATGCCTCCGCTGGGTCCTGACAGCCCTATTGCTTACTGCAATTAGCACCACCATACACAATCCGCTGAACAGCAGTTTACAGTGTGAGGTTTTTTAAGCGGGCACACACACATTGGCTCAGATTTACTATTTCTAATCAATGAGGGGAGTTCTTCATGTGCTCCCCAAAGACCTATTAATGGCCTCTAAGGTGTGCATATTATCCACATTCAGCATTCAGTTACACACAATTATTCTCCTCTGACTGACCTGAATTAATGTTGGGCAAGAAAAGATTGTTCCCCGTGTCCCAGCGCTGTTTTGTCCAGTCTTGTCACTTAACTAGGACATTGGGAATATCGTAGAATGTGGGGCTGAACAAAATAATTTACAATATTTTTCAGTCATTGCAAAGAATTAACGGTGGGCCTAATAGATGAGGGAATCAACTGTCCTCTGGAGACAGTAGAGCTAACAGCCAAATGGCCTCAGAGAGTGGCTGGATAGCATCAGCTACAGGAGCATAAAAAGCTCATAAAATTATCAGAGTCCAATGTTTATTTGTGGTCTTGTGTTGGTACATGGGAACCAAATCTAAAAACTATCAGTTGATTTTGTAATCACAATTTTTCAAATAAACATTAAATATTGCTAATCTAAGTATTTGATAGAATAACTGCTATTTTTTGAGTTTGCATAATTAGTTGGGACAAAAAAGTCATAATACAATACAGTCATCTAGCACAACACCAGAAACAAAAGTCTTGCCTACTGTGTAGTCAGCCTACAAAATCTCACCAAAAATGGAACATCACAAACTCCACAATAGTAACAGATGGTACTTGATGCTGCTAGATTAAATTGTATTGTAGAGATGCTGCCCTTATTGTGTCCACCCCTTGCATTTTGTTCATATTGATCGTCTTTAGTTATTATGTTAGATTATAATTCTAGTTTTATTATTCTGGTTTTGTAATCCCTTTTGTGCTCCTTTGACTCTGGCCATTTCCTACAGCTGGGCCAAAAAGACAATCCAGCTGTGGACCCTATCATCCAGGGATTGAAAGGAGTAGTGCATCATGGTAAGTAATAGGGATGTAACCCCCACTTCCAAACTCTGCTTTATATAGAACAATCTTATGTACTGTATGTGGTGAATGCATTTAAATATGTCAATAAATATAACAACATATAATAGTTATTCTTTGTTTCTCTGTTTGTTTTTTGTTTGTTTATTGATTTATTGTCCACTGATATTGTTTTACCAAAATCCCCTCCACATGAAACAATACTGACTGAATTAAGTTCATGTGGGATATTCAAAAAGCAATTATCCCTTACAAAATCACTTTGGCATTGCTGTTGTTGATGTTTTGGTTGATCCTAGGAGTAAATTCCTTGTGACAGTGCAGACATTGTGCTCCTCCCTACCTCCATAGAACACAGATTGATGCTCGAGCTGCGCAAACATTTGGCTTCTTCTTCTTTTTTTCTTTTTTTTTAGATCCCAAATTAGAGTCTAAACACAAGATATGAGCATAGTTTAACTTCAAAAGGAGGCAACATTTGCAAGATACCGCCTCTCCCTTGCTAGTGTAGCGCCACAGTAGGGAGACCTCCCAAGGAGCTTCACTCATAGAGGAAGAACTATTAATTACATCCGAGCCTCAATTAGACAACACTGACTCAGACATACATGTATAGGCTCTTGTGGGCCGTGGCTCCTGCAAAGGCTCATATTCACATATAAACTGTTCATGTCTTGTTTTGTATGCCGAGGCACAATTATTCATTGCATATCGTCTTAAATGAATGCTGCTTTGCTGGTTCATCTGCATGCATGACTTATGCAGACCATAAGCAGATGCTTTAGCTTGACTGTGTAATCCTTTACTGCATCTGGGGACACAGCCGCTCTGTTTACACGGACACGTATGACTTGTTTTACAACATGCCGCTGACAGTCTTTATGTGAGCATAAGCATACACTGACAAGGACATCTAAATGGATGAGGATCTATAGAAGCATGGAGTAATTACTCTGTACCCATGCTGGTTCCACAAGACCCAGTGCTGGGCTTCATTGAGTCGTTTCTAATTATAATTTCACTCCCTGTTCTTTCTGGAGATGGATGTTTGATATTGTGCAATGTGTGCTGGTGAGGTTGTGGCCTGTTGTGTTGAGCATTGGGAGAGAAAAAGAAAAAAAAACATTTTCAACTTTCTAAATAAGCAGGAAAAGAGCTGAAAAAACAAGTAAGGGGAAAAAGATCACTTACAGACCCATAGAGATTCTTCAAAATACATGTGAATTGGCCTCTGAATCAGAAAATGGGTCACTTTGTTCATTGAAATCTCTATGCTTTTTTCAATTTCATTGAAGTAATTGCAATAAAGAAAGTAGCCTTTTTTTCTGATTGGTCTGTTTTCAGCTTGGAGGCCATTTCACTTGTGATTTTCATTTCACAAAGGTATTTACGCTCCACTTTTCTTTCCTTATATAATTTTGATAAAGGCGTGGTGCCAAAAAAACGCTTGTTATACTAGATTATTTTCTGAATCTCCACCAGTCTCCAAATGTGCCTGAGCTGCGTGCTGTGTAGCTACGCAGATGTTCGTGCACAGTATCTCTCATCTCACAGCTGAAAGAGAGCTTGATGTGGGTGTGGTGGTTTTTTGGACTCTCTTCCTGCTGGCTGCTAAATGCTCCTCGCCTCCTCCCTCGCCAGGGTGGTTGGTTTTCCACTAGCTCGTTATCCCACAGTCATCCATCCATCAGCATCTTGGCGGCCCATGAGCGATAGGGCACGTACGCTGTCTGAAGACAGGAGAAGAAACGCTGTGAATACTGAATTTGACTCTGAGTACAGATGAGGCATGGGGGCGAGGCATCCATTGCCTCAGTAGAATCAGTCCTATCACCCCAAACCTTCTTTTAGATAAGGTCATGAGCTGTGCGAGATTGGATTTGACATAAATTCAGTTTTATTTGGGTTTTTCGTTTCATAATTCAAGGAATCGAGAAGCCCACTTGCATAGCCCACACAGGGTATTTGCAAGAGATAAAAGGATCTTCCTCTGGATCACAAACATTTCCTGCTTGTTTTCTTTTTTCCTGTTTTTTTACACAGCATTGCCTTGTTCTGATCACGGAGGATAGAGCAGATGTAATCATTTGGATCTGTCTTAATCCCCATGGCCCATGCCACAGTTGTTACACTGAGCAGAGCCGGCTCCCACCTAGCCACAGATCAGCTGTCAGAGCAGGCCATTTTATCTGACTCCTCTCCCTTTGCTCCTCTCTCAGCCCATCTGAGCACAAAGATCTGGCCCGAGTGATAACAACTGGTGAGGCTTTTAACTGCAGTCACCATCATTGCACCAGTGGAGGTTCAGCAAAAGCAGTTAAAATGCCACAGCGCAAGTGAAATGAAACAACCTTGTAAATGTTGGCGTAAATGTAACTCAAGATATGCAGGGTTGTTAGCAAAGCGAGAGTGAAAGATATGACATTTTCTGTACCCGTACAGCAAACTGTGCTCTTCATTTTTGTGTACTGACAAGTATTGATCCCATTCTCTACCCAGAAAAGGAAACCCACCTCAGGTCGTTTATCCTGAGGGATCTGCTGCCATCGTCAGTGGACAGTTATTACCGATACACCGGCTCTTTGACCACGCCACCCTGCAGCAAGGTAGTGGAGTGGATCATCTTCTCCAGGCCCGTGTATTTGTCCCACTCACAGGTTCGTTTAGTCCACACACATACACAGACACACACACACACACACACACACACACACACACACACACCCAGGCTGCTATATTCTCAAGTCACAGTCTGATCCTATTTGCATACACACAGTGGATCACTTGCTGTCCCACAGTGTCGACACATAAGCCATTTTTCCTCTTATCTATCTCTCTTCCCTTTCTCCTCATTCCTCCCCAACTCCTCTACATGTGAAACCATAACTGCCTACATAGTGGGTGATTAAGCAGGAAGGGGAAGCTAATTACTGGCATTTGAAAGATCGCGGGAGAGGGCTCTTATATCATGCTGTTGGTCTGAGAGAGCGACTATAGGGTCTTAAATAGAATACTGCTGCACATGGAGGCTGGTTATCATACTGTTAAAGTTGTTTAAGTGCAAACATGTTCATCATTAATTTAAACGTTCATTGATCTAAAATATTGCAGTAAAGGTTTAATGAATATGTGTAATGGAAAATGTTGCATTTTACGGCACTCCTATGTGCTTTACAACGGCTTACCTCCAACTGTTTATGCCGTTTGTGATTTTGAGAGATAATGTATGCCAAATCATGCCCCGAGCTTTTTGCTGATCCCATACAGAGTCCTTTGCTGCATCTTTTATACATACAGTTCTTGGGTTACCCAGCTGCATATCCTCTAGAGCGTTGTATGCTGTAGAAATTTGCAAGGCTCAGTGGAATTTCTATCAACTTGCAGGAGGACAAATCTTTTGTTCAGAAATGACTTCTGCTGCAGGAATATTGACCACCGCTACAATGTTTGTGACGCTCACAGATAGTCTTTTATGAACCTGTAATTCATTTCTTCAAGCACGCATAGGACACATTGATTCCACAGTATCTGTAATGTGTAGTCATTACAGCACGCGGCAGGAGATCATTCGTAGCAATCAATGGCTACAAATTTGCCCCATTGAGAAGTTACAGCCCAGTAGGTAGCCAGGATGATGATTGAGGTCTGTGCCTGCTGGTGCCTGTGGTGTGAATGTTTCTTGCAAATACTGTGCTCCAGTTGTGAAGAGTCAGCTGCTGGCAAGTGCCTTCAAATGCAGTCCTGCATGATATATTATATTCAACACACACTCACACAGAGTAACAAAAGCACTTAAATTTACTTCAGTTTCTATTCTCTGTTTCTTTCCATCTAGCTGGAGGCCTTTTACTCCATCTTTACAACAGAGCAACAGGACCATGTGAAGTCTGTCGAGTACCTGTGGAACAACTTTCGGCCCCTGCAGGACCTGGACAATAGGAAGCTCTTTAAGTCGGCTGTAAAAGACGCATGGCAAAAAGACTTGACTGAGATCCTGGGAAGCCCTCATAGCCCTGAGGCTTCAAGAGGTAAACTTTTTTTCGGGTCTGAATCACATTCTCCCTGTCGTTTGCATTGTAGCACTACTGGTTTAATCTGAGCATGTCCTATAATTATAATCATGTAATTACAATCATTACTTAATATTTTATTAGTTATTGCAAACTGCTGCCTGAATTACTCAGCGTAGACAGAGACTGCTGTAAACTCAAGGCCTGATATTACAGTTAAGTGTGGATTAGTATTACATTATGCACACTGTGTGTAGGCCAGGGTTACGCCAGAGATCAGCAAAATCCCATCCCATCCAAAAGCAGCCCAACATCTTGCAATTTTTGCTAGTCTAGAACCTTCAAAATATGTCCTAATTGACTTTAAGCCCCTAGCCCTTAGTTACTGTTGCTATGCATGTCAAATGTTCATTTCTTGCACAGCAATGTTAAAGATTGCAGCTTACGTTAGACCAGATAAACACATTTTCTTTTGTCCATTCCTTAAACTTTGTGTTTTTTGTTTTGGAAAGACTGAAAAGAAGAGACCTTTAAATTCCTAGAGTCACTCTTAATAGAGTCCAATACTCCTCGCTATAGCGTGTGGAGTAAGTTTGATGGGCCGGCCATGCCGAACTATGATTGCACAAGGGGGTTAGCGTATGGGCAATCGGCAATTGACCCTCATGCTGAGGTGGCCAGACTGTTATAGCAAATAGTGTCTAATGATGCCTCCAAACTAATGTAGAATGTGTCAAAAACAACATGTTCTTTGTAATATGTATTATCACAGGACCTGTGAGTCCTAAAATATGCTACAAGTCATAATTGTATGGGGCTTGTATTACCAGGGGTCCTCATGGATCCTATATTTATTTATTTTTTTCACAAAGACTGCTCAGTTTTTCAGCACTATTTTCTTTCTGGTCTACAGTGAAAATTATTAATGAGATTTTTGATAGTATTTTTGATCCAAATTCAGGAAGCTCCCCTAGCTACTAAGAATTGAGTACCATTCATAGGGGCTATTAATAGGTAATAATAGGAATTTCAGGAGATTTTGGACAAAGCTTGTCCTGTCAGAATAGTGCATGTCATTCTCTCATTGTTACAACTCACTCTTATATCAAAGAACATATTAACACAAAGTGCAGACCTCATGCAGGGCTTGATTAGAGTATTTTTATTCGTCTTCGTCTTTCATGTGTGCATCTTGCAGTGCTTGCTTTAACAGAACAGTACAGGAACTATGGAGACTAATGAGAAAGGCTGCTGCGCCATAAAGTGGTGTTGTTGGTGTCTGGCGGGGAGAATTGATTGGGAATGCTTGTGATGAAGTTGGAGCACTCTAACAGGGCCGATCAGCAATCATCATTAATATGTGGCACAGCTAAAATAGACCCATACAAATTAAGTTGTGAAATTGCTTTTGTGGCATGTCAGTGGGCAGAATGAATGTGGACCAGTGTCTCCTTTTTTTTCCAGCTTCCTTTTTTCTCCCTTTTTTATCTTTGTGTCTCTTTCTCATTTCTATTTCACTGTGTTAAAATGTAAGAATCCATACTTAATGAGAGTTGCAGGAAGTATAAAGTGTCAGTCATCTCTTCAGGGGTGACATCTGTCAAGGGTGTGTGTGTGTGTGTGTGTTATCTGCACACAGTAAATGATGACTTTTGCTTATAAAATGTTGTGCGAGCCAAGGCCACACCTTGACTGACTGTTCCATCACTGTGACTTTTACAGCCACGAATGTTGTCTGGCCATTAGTGATGAAGAGCTAACCTTTCTGATGCAAAGTGCAGGTTGCAGATTAGTTTGTTTGGCCCAGATTTATTGTTAGTGTAGTTATAATAACAAGATACAGAGGGCAGTAATTATTGTGTTTGCTCTAATATTGTATATCTGCATACATGCAGATATACAATATTATATTATATTCTGTGCGAAAACAAGCTCCGGCACCCTGTGCATGCAAGCCTTTTTCTCACATGGAGATTAGATTTAGTGTACCTCTATTTTGAATTTGGTTTGTTAATGTTGATATTGTCCATAAGGTTGCAACTAACTTTAATTTTTTTTTTCATTGTATTAAACAATTGCATAATGTACAATTTTATTTTATATGTATATCAGGCATTGAACTACTAACCAATTCATTTTCTTTCAGTCAACTAATCGATTAATCAAAACAACAACATAATCTAATATTATAATGGTAGTCAGTGTGAAGACTGTGGTGGTACCTGTAGCAAGAGTCATGCATATAGACTGTATCAAAGAAATACGCAGTGTAGTGACCGTGTTGGTATTTAGCCAGATGACATGAACTTAGAACTTAACTTTCCTTCAAAGTTCAGAAAATACCAATTATTTATGTTAAAGTTGGCTATATTTCTTTCTTTGTGTTTTCAGTGAATGTCGGTCATCTACACGCAGCCTCTTATTGACGTATTGTACAGCCTTGAGAGGAGAAAGGCAGTCGAACTGCTGTTTGTTGACAACAGTCAATTCATCCGCTTTATGGTAGAAGCTGCCAGGAGAAAGATTCATGGTTTACTCTGAGTGGTATTGCAGACTGAGGTGAAACCTATATCAGCCTTATTTGGGGGGTCAATACATCAATAGCATGTTAGTCAATAACATGTTAAGCAATATAGCCAGTGATGAGACATTAGGGAGTATTCTCTCTCTTAGGGAATATTTTGTTTTTCAATTAACCTAACCTGGAACACTAAATCATTTTGCTGCCAATCTGCCTTTATATTTAAGGATTTGGGCCTTAGATCAATTACATTTGACGTCATGTTTGCTCAGTGCACCACATGTAAGAAAAATTGCCCCAAAATTGATGAAATAGCATGAATTAGCAAAAATACAAGTAAGAATCCCAACTCTTTATTTTATTGCAAGGTGCACTAGAGGTGTTGATAAGACATGTATCTTGTTGATCTTCACCCGCTGTTGATTTTAGTAGTACTACTGTGCATTTCTAGCCAGCATTGGTGATCAAAAGGATGATGACTGTCATGATGGTAATGATGCAGGCAGTAAAATCACGATGATGTCTTCAGCTGTTATTAAACGGCTGTTGTTGAGCTACTGAAGTTGACAAAGAACATCTGACGGGTTATAATGCATTTCGCACCTGTCACACCTCATCAACACCCCAGCATATTCTCGGTATTGTTTTTTTTTTCTCCCCCTTTTCCCCTCTGACTGATTTCCTCTCACCCTGTCTCCTTTTCACATATCATGGTGCATAATTTGCACCACAGCTTCACTGTGTAAATGGAAAAAACTGTGGTGACTATTTCAATTTGACAGAAACCCTCTGTGCATATAATCAGTCTACACTGGTTCCTGATTGCTGTTGCCCTCATGTGCTGAGAAGCATGTCCAGCTTGTCCCTTACTCATACTGACAGATTCATGTGGAAATATCCATGCTGCAGCCTACACTGCCACCTTGAGGCAGACCTACAGGGTTTTGTTTAATCCTCCTCCTCATACATCCTGTTTAATGCTGCACAGACAGGAACTTGCAAATTACGTATGGGCAGGAAGTTGCAGTATTAATTGTTCACCACACATTTATCACTACACCCAGCCTGTATTCTTCATGGAATCACCTGCAGTGTTGTGGCATGAAAAAGACACAAGTGTCCGGATTGACAATGTACACTGACACCTCGAGGTTATGCCTGACTCCAGTCCACCCACCGGGAGTGTTTTTGTTATTGAGTTACTGTATTATCTTGCACCTTTGAGGTTTCTCAAGCGGAAATGGCTTTCAGTCAACTCAGCAGCAGACAGTAATAATAGGCTTGTTAAAAGGCAGCCTGCATTCTGCCCATACACATAAATGGACACAAATACATGTGGTCAAGCAGTCCTCCCAGCCATAGCCTTTCATGTTCACCCAGCTACATTCAGACGGTGTGACACAATTTTATTTTATTTTCCTTAGCGTGAAAAGCAAAATAACTACTGCTTCTTTATCTTACTCCACTTTTCTTGCTGCTCTTTCAGTGTGCAGCAGTGCCCCAGTGAGCATGAAGATCTGGCCGCTGAACCAGACTGCATTGATGGTGAGCTGGGAACGCCCTCTGACCGTCTACCACCCGCCAATCACCAGCTACATGGTCTCCTACAGCTGGGTGAAACGTGATGTGGCTGATGAAAAGACCTTCGCTAAGACTGGGGACCAAAGCATGGTGAGCGTCATTATCACAACTGCTCACACCAGACCAAAGCAGTTTGCCAGAACCGCCTACATTTTTGTCTAAATGTCTTTCTATTTTTCAAGATGGATGTGCTTTGAACAGCTCTGATTGGTTTGCAGAGCCTGAGATGTGTCTGGCAGGATCAGAGGGTGACTGCATCAGTGACAGTGTGTACAGGAGGTGACAGGTTTTGATGAACGATGTTGGTTGATATGAGGGCCCAGACACTCACCTGTCTGAGACACGTAGGACTGTCACACACACTGACAAGTCTAACAGATATATATATGTGATGTGTTGACAAATGCAAGCATTTTCCATCATCTTCTATTTTCCTTTTTTTTTACTCTATGGTGCAGGTCACTATATTCAGACTCATGCCGCAAAACGTAATTCAGATAAAAGCATTATAAACCAATATAAGGTTTATAAAATGCTTTTTTTAACAATTTGAAATAATCCAACCTGTTTGTATCATTTGAATTTTATAGATTCCAGTTCTCAATGATTATTCACAGTTTCAATTCCAATATGGTTAAAAAAAAAACAGGTCAAATGTTTAGATGGCAAAACTAGCTTTACTCTTAAGTGTTTACTTTGACCTTTATTGTTTCATCAAAATAATTAAATCCACAGTCTTTTGAACTGAACATTCACAAAATAAATACATACAATAAAAATGTATGATCCACAGGCAGTACATACATTTTCTTGTGGATGCTGTGGTATTTGACACTGCCCTTTTTTCTCTTTACTCATCTTCCTCTTTGCCAAAGAGAACGGTGTGTCGCAGCTTAGTATCCGTGAGACATCAAACACTGAACACTCTTTCAGGTTGACGGCATGCTGCCTTACATTTTTGGTCAGATTTGATGTGCAGCCTGACTTACAGCTAATTAGCTTTCCGCATGCATTGCACTTTGCTTTGTCATTTGCCATTTCAAAGCCTGATAGTCACGTCCTTGCAGATATCTTGCCTTTTTTTTGCAGTGCTAAGGGTTATCATGTTTAGGAACCGATAAGCAGAACCGAAATTAAAACATTTTTAACAGGTACCCGGTTCTTGGCTTTTTGGATGTGGTTGTTATTTGGAACTGGCTTTCGGTTCCCAACTGTCTGTTTTCAGTTAGTGGAGGCAGCTCTTTGAACACAAACTGTCTTCTTTGAGTAACCAATGCAGGCAACTGTGCAAATGTAGTCCTTTAGATCTCAGTGAAGTTTTTGACACCAGTGATCATACAGTTCTGCTTGTGTGCTTTAAGCATTAAGTTACCACTTCAGTTCTCACTGTCTCTCCAACAGAACACTCACTGTCTCTACAGAAATATATCCTCCTCCTGCAGGAGGTTACACCTACAGGGCTCTTCTCCTTCACGCTATATATTCTTTTCCCTGGTAAAAAAATCCTTCCAGTTGTGGGATCCCAACACCCAGATGTGCATCTCTTTAAAGCCCACTGGCCCCCAGCTGCCTTTACAGTCTGCGTGACTGCCTCTTTAGATATAACAGTAGAGGGGGCCAGTGGGCTTTAAAGAGATGCACAGTTCAGGGGCAAAACAGTTACCCACCAGTTCAGAGACCTAGGATCAGTTGGTGGCCGTTCTACCTCCAGCTTGGCCATACGTTCCAGTAAACACAGTTGTCATTGTCGTGAGTGGGAAGCTGGTGAGGGATCATGCGTTGTTGCTGCACCAGCAATTTCTACTGGTTGATTTGAGCAACTGCACAGAGGGAGTGGGATCCGAGGAGAATGGTGTAAACCTTTGCTCATCTCCTCCACCCAAGAATGTGTTTTGCGTACTGATGTATGTGCAGAGTTTTTTTAATTCATATTCTACAAGAAGATTTTGTGACATTGTAACCAGTTTTGGCGGGCTTCTCCAGGGCACAAATACTGAGAGTGGGCCTTTTGAAAGAAACAATACTCACTCATTCTGAGAGAGAGAGAGAGAGAGAGAGAGAGAGAGAGAGAGAGAGAGAGAGAAGGAGGAGGAGGAGGAGGAGATGTAATTTTAAGAATTGTTTACCTAGGTAGTTCAACTGTTTTGTGGAAAAAAAACATATCAGATGCAAATTATTATTCCATGCAGTTTATCTTTGTGTCTTAAAACCTGCCTGGAGGGGAATCTTTAACTTACAAACGAGTTACTGAAGCTTAGAGACAATGGACAAGCAAGTTGAAGTATGCAATCAGGCTTCCTGCAGTCAGGAACTGCCTCACAAATTAAATAAACTAAAGCTGTCCTCAGCTGAAGATAAATGAGCATCTATTTCCTCTCCTTTAGATTACTGTAGCTCATTTAACTCCCGCGCCCCTCAGAAGTCCATGTCTCTCTGGCAGCTTGTTCAGAAAGCTGCCACAACAGTTCTGTCTGATATTAAACATAGAAACCATCTCACCTCTATTTCAGTCTCTCTGTGCTGGTTACCAGCTGCCTTCAGCATCATCCAGCTACATTTACTGACCTTTTAACTTCCAATCAGCCAAACTGCTCTCTGAGGTCCTCTGGCTGAGCCGTCATATGTCTACAGTCTAGTCCTCATTTTTTTTTGTATTCTCTGGTCTTGACACGAGACACAAGAGGGTAGAGCATTCTCTATATGCTGTGGTATAACTTGATTGAAAAGCTTAGATGTCAAATATGAAGTAGAGTCATTTCTTAAAATCTATATTTGAACTTTGTTGCCTTTCAAGCTGAACGACGAAGTGGACTGGTGAGACTTGTTTGTGGGGAGACTTGCTGTCTAAACAAATATTAGACTGACTGTTTTACAAACAATGGATTAATATGAATTAACGCTTTGTTGTTGTTTTCATGTGATATCTCTGTTCTGTTAAGATTAGTCATCTACTGCAAATGGCTGACTGTGTCAGTGAGCTGCTCTGTGCACTCCATTAATGCAGTCGATCAGTCGCTTTTGCTGACAGTATTCTCTGCACCTCTCTGTCTGCTCTCAGCCGGTCTTATTTTGCCCACTTCATTTCCATTTCAATTTTCACTTTCTATCTCAGGACACCTTTATCTGAATTATTTTAGAGAAATACTAGCTCTCCAGCACCAGAGGCAAACACCCATCCGTTCAGAAGGCCATTTTAATATAAGTAAAGCCATCTGCAAGCTGCACAACACAATTAACTGAGCCCAGACACAAGGTTTTAAATGGCATAGAACTTGTGAGTCATAGACTGTTGATAGAACAGCGCCTTAGCATAGAATGTTTTCATTTTAGGCAACATGAATGAACAGCATTTACAGTTTTAAATGTATTTTGAGCTACATATTGAAGCATTACTTAAAATGCTTTTGCATGTTGTTCTCAGTGTGTCCGTTTGTGCATTTTTTTTTTCTCTTGCAGAAAGCAGTCATCACTAATGTGTCCCCTGATGTCCTGTACCTGTTCAGAGTGCAGGCAGTATGTCAGCATGACCTGCGCAGTGATTTCAGTCAAACACTGCTGTTCAGAGGTACCGGGTCAAAACCCTCCAGCCTATGAGTCACTATGTATTTTTAAAGAACAGTTTCCTGGCATGTCAGACACATGAAATGGATTTTTAAATGCTTGCTTGCTCTTTACTTTTCAGCGAATACAACAAGAATATTTGAAGGGTCCCGTATAGTGAAGACTGGGATGGTGAGTTGACCAGAAGATGGCAGTGCACATTTCTTTTTGTGTGTTAGTGCCATTCACGTGGTTCTGTTGGATAAGCACTTTTTCTCTGACTGTCTCCCTCAGCCCACAATATCCCCAGCGTCCTCGGCCGACATGGCTCCAATCAGCTCGGGTTCCTCCACTTGGACATCCTCTGGCATCCACTTCTCCATTGTCTCCATGGCAACAGGCATGGGCCCCTCCTCCAGTGGCAACCAGGCCACAGTGGCATCAGTGGTGACGAGCACCTTGCTGGCAGGCTTGGGTGTAGGCGGAGGGGTCATCTCTTCTTTGCCCAGCTCTATTTGGCCCACGCAGGCACCCCAAGCCACGCGGAACCCCACCCGTCCATCCGTCCCGCCTGCGAAGTCCAGCACTGAGCAGGGAGCGCCCCAGGGCTCCGACGCAGACGCCCCGTCTGAGGAGGGCCAGGCTGCACGTGACGGCGAGGAGGACGAGGAGGAGGAGGGGGAAAGAGAAGGAGAGCAGGAGGAGGGAGAGGAAGAGAAGAAGAGAAAGAGCAAGACTGCACCTGATAATGAGGAAAAGATAGCGAACGGCACTGTGGCCAAAGAGCCTTTAATCCCCACCCCCGCATCCACAGCCAAAGAGAAAGGAGATGGAAGGCCTACAGACAAAGGCAGCACAGTACCTGCGAGCACTGGTGATGACCAGTTGGTCAACGTGCAGAAACCCACAGATGTAAATGCAGTGGCCACTCAAGAGCCTCGTAATGACAGCGCAGAGATGCAGATCCCCGAGAGCTCCACGCTGTCTCCAAAGATTAGTAGTGATGGAAAGAGTCTCTGGCCTTTCTCTGTCCACACCGGTGAGCAGAACACTCTCTTCCGCACAGATATGACACAATACTGTTTTGTGTCTCTCAACATCCTTCCCAAGCAGAAACATCCCTTTTGAATTCTCAGTCGCAGCTTGTTCTTTTGTTGCCCACTATCATACAAGGCAAGACTTCTTTCCGAAGCAGAATTCTGTAACAGTTATGGAGCCCAATTTAGCATAACAAATAACTTGATTTAAGAGTGTAACAGCACTGGTTATCATCTCAGTCAAAGACAAAGCTCCAGGCTTTTGTGTCACTACAACACAGAGGCCTGGAGGCAGAAGTAAGCCGTCTGCCAGAGGGGTTCTGCCTGGAGGAATTCCTTTGAGTTTACTTGAAGGGAGAGCGTTTTTGAAGATTTGTTTCATTTTTTTTGTGGGCCATATTTTTTACTTTCACAATGTTAGAAATAGAATAAGTGTCTTGAACAGTGATTGAAAGCTACCAGGCAGATTTCATGCAATACGTTTGGCCCAACCAAAGCTGGTTTGGAATTCTGTTTTGTGAACAGAACAGAATAAATTGATGAAAGATTTTTCATTAGATTCATGTGAAATGGTGAAGGTTTAATGCCCCTCTGTAGAAGTGGAAAATTTCTGACTTTGGCGACTCCTAGTGGTAGCATCAAAAGACAGCACCGGATGCTAATACACCCTTCTTGGATCTGACCTTGAGGCACAGAATAAAAGGTTGAAAGCCACACAGAGTGCACCAATTTTCACCAAGATTGTCTCATTTTATCCACAAACACTTTGGCCATCAGAGTCATTTGAAGCGTGCGATAATTTCATAAAACTCACTTTAAAGTTGGCAAATGAGATGGTGTCGAATATTTTTAGGCACGTATTCATGTGCATGTTTTATGTTCCAGACAGGACCATCTTGCCCAACATGACCCGAACCCCCCACCCGGGGATGGGCAGGATGGTGTGGATTGTCCCCTTGGTGGTGGTGTCTGCTCTCACTCTACTCTGCCTCATAATGCTGCTGATTGTGATGGTCTACTGGAGGTGAGTTCAGTATACCTAACCTCATTCCAGGCGGGACATTTTACTGCTCATAAACAGGAAAATTACATTACGTCAAGTGCTGGCACATACCGAAATTCCTCATCTTGATAAGGGTGTATGAAACCAACCTGCCCCTCACCCACACTGACCCCATCCAAACATTTTTTCACACTCACATTTTGGGTTAAATCCAGACCTGCATACATGCATGTCTGGATTTTCCAGTCAGTCTGCTCCACATTCAGACCCGTTGTGTGTTAAGCGCATATATGCAATTCCAAACAGCCTGGTAATAAGACTGCTCTCTTGCCTGCCATGTCGTACATCAGGCCCATCTCCCACCTGGGTGAGGGGCAGGAGACCTGAAGGCCCTGCAGTGCCAGTAGGGGTCCCAGCTGTGTCTTCATCTGCTGGGCCATTTTCCAAGCATGCTATTGGAGCCCCAGTAATTACACTGGCCAGGCCACTGGCACATGTGGGATGGTTAATGAGTTACAAATAGCACTATGGGCCATTTCCTCATCTGGTCCCATGCATATTTACAGTCTGTTTCTAGCTGGGTAGCATTTTTGTTTATTTGTTGAGTTTTCTTTGAAATGTGTTAGATGCATTATTATTGATTTTTTTTCTAGAAGACATTTTTTAAGTGTGAGATCGCTATAGCAAATGTTTATCGGCCAACAACACCTTACTGTGGCATTCTGTGGCGTCAGATAATATAGGAGCGCGCGGTATAAATAACATCCTGGTTATCAGCTCCATAGAGGTGTTCAAAAAGCAGACATCTGAAAACAATATGACTGTAGCAGATTCAGTCAGTTGATGAATAACTGGGAGTTGAGGTATTTGAGGAGAAGAGCTGGGGCAGCTTTGAGATTAGAAATGGCCATCACAGCTGTTGTTGTGACAACTCTGACAGTTCACAGACAATGCCTGCTTCCCCTGGGGAATGGACCATGACGAAAGATGAAATCAACCCATTCACACTCTCTTAATCTTCATGCTCTGCGTAGTCTCTCTTGGTGACAGTGCAGCTATTAAAACCAGTGCTCACAGATGTTTTGGTCATTAGCAAAACAATTCATGTGATTTATAAGTGTTTATTTAAAAATATGTGATGTGATGGCCCCAACGGACCATCTTTTGAAGTTTAATACAGTTTTCTTATTTTTTGTATTCTTTAAAAATTTTTTTGGTAGTTAATCTTATGTTATGAGTCTGTCTACAATGCAATTAATTGCTGGCGTTACAGTACACATCTGGAAGTCTCTGAGGCTGGAGGTGCTTGTTGGAAGCTCACAGATGTTCAGGGAAAAAATTCTCATTTCATGTTAGTGACTCTGTGCTGCTGATTCCGGTGTGAAATGGGATACCTCCATCTGTTTTTTCTTTACAACTGACATCCATTCAGAAAGCCTATTTCATCCCAGTATCCATTCCCCCAAAGCAAACTATTCTTCTGAGACCATGGGAGAGAATCAGGTAGGAGGTGTCAACTATGTTGGCTAGTTAACTGCACCACAGCTGCACCCACAGGGAGCCATTAGATTGGGAGGCTGTGATGCAAGCCAGGGGGGAGTTCTCCTCCCTTTTTGTTTTTCAACCTCCTCTCTCTCTCTCTCTTTCTCGCTTTCTCTCTCGCTCTCTCTCTTTCTATATCTTTTAAATCTAGTGCAGCCTTTTTATTTTTGTTCCATCTCTCTCAAAGCATGACAAGCCTCTGCTCCCTCCTCTGCATCAAGTACAGGTAGGATTAAACCTGGGAAATGGTGGTACTGGGATGAAACATAGGTCTTTTATATGCATTCATTAGTATACATTGTGTGTGCAAGGAGGGAGTGGAGGCTGCAGAGGATGTGCAAGGTGTTTAGGACCTTAGAGATTCCTCACTTAGAGACAGTCTCTCTGTTCTTCAGGAGCTTTCTAAAAAGTAAGGAACTTTATTATTATATATATTATTATTTTTTATTATTTCTTTTATTTAAATAACTTACTATTTATCATGTAAAAAAAATTGATTTCTCAGTGCAGGGAAGGATGTCTTGAAAAACTGTACAATTCATCTTTTTTTACAAAGCTGTAATATCCCTGGAAATCATTGAGATTTTCTCTAAAGATCACAGCTGCCTTCAGCCTATTAGCAAGATTTTCAGTTTTTCAGTCCATGAAGTTTGGACCTGTGTAAATTTTGAGCAGGATTGTCTAACACTGGGCACAACAATGTTGTCTTTTTATAAACAACAGGAATTACTTATGGATAAGTAATGAATATCACAACTTTGTCAATACAAGTTTTCATATGAACATCTGTGCACCGGGCAGCAGCTGTGGCAGCAGTCACAAACATTTTCCCCAGAAAAATGCACCTTTAAGTTGCTTTTGTTGTCCTCAAAGTGGAGTGGGACCTCTTGAATGTTGTGTGTGTATTGCCCTGGAGAGGGAGTCTGTGTTTGGATTAGTTGTCTTCGGTTTGTGTAAAGAGCTAAATTTGGTGATGCGCAGTGTGTCACTATGAGTTGTTTAGCTGTTCCCTGTAGTCAGCTCAGACTGCCTTTTCAGGAGCCGCTCACCGCCAGCGACTCTATCTGTGCGTGATCAGCTGTGTCTCAGCTACTCGGGGGTTTTCATTAGCAGTTTCTGCCGTCCTTGTGTCATTCTATTCAGCTTTTAGATGCTGATGTTGACAGACCGGATCTGAGAACAATGAGATAACGACTCCCTAATAGACTTTACTGTGGCATCCCACTGTACTTTTCTCTGTGTCCCTGTAGGAGATTTTTCCAGACAGCTCACTTCTATGTGGAGGAGAGCAGCTCTCCACGGGTGGTGGCCAATGAGAGTATACCAGTCATCCCTATACCAGGTAACACATATTTCCTAATTATATTAGATAATGTATAATCAGGATTCACTTTGTTGCTTTGGTTGTTGAGATGAGTGATCCCCAACCATGGGTTCTTGTGTTATGTGGTACACAGGGAGTATGCAGTTAGTTTGGCATATGTGGAGAGATTGTGGAGTAGCTCAAGGGAAAAAAATAGAAATTACAAATGGAATAAAAATAAATCCTCATATTAAGTCAGCTGTAACACCAGAACAGAGTGTGTGAAAGCTAATTAGTAAGCAAGGTAAGTTTTAAGTAATGGATAAACAGTTTGAATAGTTAACTTAAAGTAATGGATAAATGGTGAAATAAATGAAATGGTTTTGTGGAGGAAGGGGTACTTGAGTTCATTTGACAGGACTGTGGGTGGACAAAAATATATAATTTAACCTAAAGAAAAGTATGGTTTTAAGATGGAAACTACCGGTGAGTACCAAAAAAATCACAGAAATGACAAAGCAATATTGACTGACTTTAAATATTGTATATCTACAGCTATAAGCCACCATTAATTGTTCTCAAATGGGTTTCTCTATTAAGTGATCTCTGCATTTGCACAGTTTCTGTTCATTTACATGTGAAATGACTCTGAGAGCACCTCTGTAGGAGTTGTCAGAATGTCTTTTTGTAGCCTTTAATGTCCCAGACAGTGGCAGCGCAGTGGCAGCTAGTCGATATCAGACTTTACTTACAGTCGCTTTAAGCTCAGGGACATTTCAAGGCTGTGATATTGTAGTTAAAGAGCACAGTTGATGCCGTTATTGACTCCACATTCATTAAGCCTTTATTGCTTGTCCTTTTTCTTTCTTTCTTTCTTTCTTATACTCTCTTAGCAACTGTGGCAATGTTCTCACAGCACATATATTCTGACTGACCATGGATTTGAGTTGAATATGTGCTACACAATGAAATTCATAAAACGTTGACTTTATGGGCTCAGAATTTGCATTACCTAATACTTATTATTACTTGATGATCATGTCTGGAAAATGACAGAATGAGATATTCCCATGTATTTATATAGCAGATAGTACTGTGGGACATGCAGTTAAACATGTGAACATACCTCTGTACAGTTTTATTACCTGTCAAGAGGGTTAGGGTTAGAAATAAATTGGCCCAATCAGCCCTACTTCATTTAAATATCTAGCTCCTAAAGCCACATTTCACCCAGAACCACTCTGATGAACTGATTAGACTGATAAGAAGTCTCTTGACATTAATACAGGGGAGGGGGAGACATTTTGATAAATGAACAGATTAACAAACCAGACTTCTCCTTTACGCTCTAACCACTGAGGCAAGTAAGAGCCTGAGCGGCCTCAGCTGCAAGGTTGCATTAGTTAAGACATTGGCCACTATCAGCAGCGATGGCAGCTGGGTCCCCTGCACTATTGTCCCAGTGTGATGGTGACCAGCCCTTATCCAAGATCCCTCTTGTGTGATTTGGAGCTGATTTGGCTCAGATGAGACAGATGCTCCCCCACGTATAAATGCTCAATATTCCAAATGTAGACATTTGTGATAGAGGTTTGTTTGCTAAAACAGCATTGCATTTGTTTCCTTGTGTGCACTGACAACACACTCACACGTGCACAAATTCTCAGAATACATGGTGATGAGAAACAAACCCTAATAATGCATTATGGACCACACACACACAGAATAATGGGCATTTGGCTAACTGTTCTGTGTTTCTCCTGCAGATGATATGGAGGCCATCCCCGTCAAGCACTTTGTTAAACACATCATGGAGCTCTACAAGAACAACCTGCAGGGTTTCTCTGAGGAGTTTGAGGTAGACATTTAACATCACTAAAGTGAGGATTTGTTTTGAAGCATTGTTAACTTTATATATAACTTGGCAGCATATACATATAATAAATTCTGTTTTTACATTGGAGTTGAGTTGAGTTGGTCAGTACATAGTGGGGAAAAAAAGATCCATTGTTGCTTTCCTTCATGTTCACAATGACTTATTACACACTGATCAAGAGGAGGAAACATGGAGTGTTGTGGACTGACAGGTGACTCATTGATTACAGTTTTGGCGACTGTTGTCGTGCATCATTAGCACTACATGGACTCAAGCGGGAAAATCAAAGTTCGGTCACAGACAGCAAGTCTTGCAGCCTCATGTATTGATTTATGCTCATAAATAAATAATTGATAATGAGCATTGTCATAAATGGTAATGAACGGGTAGAAACAGGACAAAGAGATGCTTTTTACTGCCGTACTACAAGGGGATCAGTTACTGTGTGGTTGCTACATTTCATGCATTTCGCTCACTTTTTATTGGCTAAGTTTGAAAATACATAGTTTGACTACATATATGGATCTCTTATAAGATTGCTTTCTTAACAGTTCCCCACCAGCAGATGGATTTATCATTAGTAATTGAGGTTTTGAATAATCTAAAATCCAATTAAAGCTTTCACACCAGCCTAAACAAACCAATCCAGACAGGCAAATGCACAAGAGTTTGAGCTGCACAAACAGGTTAGGTGTGAAAGCACCCCAAAACTGGAGAATACATAAGTACATTTGTCTTTTTTTTCCGGAGTCAAGTACTGATGGTCTACTCAGCAAAGTTCATCTATCCCTCTATTGTGCGCATGATGTCTGCAAATGGGCCTGGGTCTGAACCGTGGTTAGAGATGATTCTATGTGTGCGTTTGTGTGCAGGGTTGCTAATTTTGAGCAGATGGTTGGGAGAAAGATGGAGAGAAAGATCAAGAGAGACGGAGGTTAATTAGAGAAGGTCTGTCTGCTGGTTGAGTGGATGGGAACACATTCTCTATGTAACCAGGTTAGGAAACGAGGCAAAAGTTTCACCCCTAGAGGATTCCTTCCTAATTGGGGTCATTTGATGTGAAGCTTGTGCGCATAATTTTCAAATGTGCCACAATGAAGCTGTGTTAGAAATCGTTGTTGTGTTTTAGGGGCGGGGGCAGGTTCACTGCGGTGTGGTGTGGTGTAGTGAAGAATAAGAGACAAAGGATGTCCTGCTGGAGGCCTGAGTTCAAGCCCCAGTGGCAGTAAAGCATCTGCTCTGCTGAAGTGTCCTTGACCAAGACACTGAATCACTGCTGGAGGTTCTGCTTTGCAGTTTATCCTGAGCTCTTTATTTTATATAAAATTTTTTATATAAAATCACTGTAACAGTTTAAGTAAATATAACTTCCTTAGAGGAGGTAGTTCCTTTATATCTTCTCTTCTTGTTTAATAAAATCAATCTTTGTCTATTTTGTCTCTCTTCAGGAGGTCCAGCGCTCCACAGCAGATCTGAAAATCACAGCAGAACATTCCAATCATCCTGACAACAAGCACAAAAACAGATACATCAACATTGTGGCCTGTGAGTCAGCTGTAAAATCTGATTATGATGTCTGCCGCTACGAAATCCAATAATGTTTTTATAACATGTTTTCATCCTTTTAATAATTCACGCAAATATGTCAATGCTTTCCCTAGATGACCACAGCAGGGTGAAATTACGAGCTCTGGCGGGGAAGGATGCCAAACATTCGGATTACATCAATGCCAACTATGTGGATGTGAGTTTTTACCAACCACTTGACATTTTTACGCAGGTCCCGTTTGTGTTTTGGGTGTGGGAGGTTTGTGTGTGCTGCATGGTCCTGTCTTGAATGAAACAATTACTTAAAAGAAGTGTTCACACTGCTAAATGGCACGATGACATCTTTATTTGAAACATAAATTGAATTATCAAAATTGTAAAACAGACAAACAACAATAAAATAAAAAATTTGTATCTGTTTTATGAGATATTGATTAATGTATACATATTTATAATTTCTGTGAGCTGAAGGAGTGGATTTCATGACCTATCTATGTCTTCTGTCAATAAAACTAGTAAGCTATATCAGGGGGTTGTGGGGTCATTTATACAATATCAATTGCCTCTTAGTAGTAAAAATATTCCACCGCTCTCCTGTTTCAGGGCTACAACCGTCCCAGAGCTTATATAGCTGCTCAGGGTCCTCTCAAGTCTACATTTGAGGACTTTTGGAGGATGGTTTGGGAACAGAACACTGGAATCATCGTCATGATCACCAACCTGGTGGAGAAAGGAAGAGTAGGTTCACTTTAATCATTCACAAGACATGAAAATATCAACCAATATCGCTTATGATGACCGTTTTTCAGACATGGCACAGCATTCATTCACAGCATTCTGTCTGTTTGTGTCCTTCAGAGGAAATGTGACCAGTACTGGCCGACAGAGAACAGCGAGCAGTATGGGAACATTGTGGTGACGCTGAAAAGCACCAAAGTGCACGCCTGCTACACACTGCGGCGTTTCCTTATAAGGAACACTAAAGTTAAACGGGTAATTAAGAGTCAGACTTAACTAGCGATTTTCTAAATTGGGTTGCACCATTAGAATTTAAGGAATGTCTTAGCTAGTAAAAACTTTAGTACTTGGTAAATGAATTGCTAGGAATCATCAGTAATACCAATCAAAAGCAATCAACTAAGTAAACAGGAAGTTCCTGTAGCATCACACACTGTAGCATAACTTCCAAAAACAGTTTTAGGGGCCAAGCGTTATGTTAAACCTAGCTGCTAATTCTTTGCAGGTATGGCTTTGTTTTATTTATATATGCATACATGGAGAAACATATTGTTCAGAGTTAGAGGTATGACATTTTGTAATTAAAAGTAAATAAATAATTATAATTAAAATTTTGCCACTGTACATTGTTATGAGCCAGTATTTTGAGCAAGTGTCAGGTCAGCTGTGTTGACCATATTCCATATCATTGCTTTTACTCTTAAATGTAAACAAGTCGCATATTTACAAGCTAGTTTTTTTTCAGCTGTTCAGCTGTAGCGACATATTTACTGTTACACATGTTAGAATAAGTTTGAATGGTGCGGCCCCTTTTAATTCATTGTTGCATCAAATCTCTACTTCGTTAACACTTCTGTTGGAACTTATTCCCTACTTGAAGCAGCTGATGACGCAGCCGGCCCGTGATAATTTCCTCTGTGGATGATAAATGAAGAGTCTACATTGTGTTCTCACCAGGGTCACCCGTCTGCTCTCATGTTCTAGGGTCAGAAGGGGAACCCAAAAGGGAAGCTAAATGAGCGCGTCGTGGTCCAGTATCACTACACTCAGTGGCCTGACATGGGAGTGCCAGAGTACACCCTCCCTGTCCTCACCTTCATCAACCGCTCATCAGCGGCTCGCACTGCCGACATGGGCCCTGTCCTGGTGCACTGCAGGTACAGTACTCATTAGCGAGCTCCTGGGCTAAATGAATGTTACTTTTGAGCTTCTAACATGTGCTGACTTGGTTAACAGCTCCCTCTATGGGCCTGCCATCATGCTCATATTGCTTTGTGTTGTACTCCACAGTGCAGGGGTTGGGCGCACAGGAACGTACATTGTCATTGACAGCATGCTTCAACAGATCAAGGACAAAAGCACAGTCAGCGTCCTGGATTTTCTCAAGCATATCCGCACACAACGCAACTACCTAGTTCAGACCGAGGTAAGACACCCTTATGTTGTGAAAATTGGATTCCTTCTCTTAAATTAAAAAGGTCATCTATGATTAAAGTTGATAGGGAGTTATGAAAGCTATTCAGTTTGATGCTCTAAGCTCAGGTACGGTAAAGGTCACACTTTTCAACACACAGTACAAACTGTTATTCACTGACCACAACACAGATGAACGTATATAAGACCTGACCGCAGTCATGTATTTGAGTCTGTGGTCCTTTTCCGTGTCCTTCTAACCTCATGTGCATTTAAATTCCCTCTACCCTCACTATCAGGTCTGTCTAGACAACCTCCGGTAACTGTGTTTTCTGGCTCTGTTTAGGTTTTGCCTCTTATTACGTTTCAGAAAGCCTTCCGACTTAATTTTCCAATTGCTTGTTTATTCTTGGCATTCCAATAAATCATATAAAAATGATGTAAAGTACTTTGATTGCATCTTTATTGCTAATTGGAGTAGCTGCATCAATAAAAACAATGTAAATGTTTAGCCTGATGCTCTGGGTGTCTTGCTACTAATCTCACTTTACTGTCTCCTTTCCTGGGTCCCTCATATGGAGGCCCAGAGTGTTCAAAATTATACAAATAAAGACAAAATAATAATAATAATAATCCTACTAATAACATTATTAAACAAATTTTATCAGGCTTCTACTCACAGTAACAGTGTGTATTGCAGGCAGGTTGGAAAGTATCTAAGTAGATTTGCGTGTAGGTATTTCACAGGGTTATATTGTTTATTTTTATGTTTAATGACATTATTTATTTCATAATCATTTTTCTATATATACTGTGGAACCGTTTGGGTCTCAAAACCCTCTTTCTCCCCTCAGGAGCAGTATGTTTTCATCCACGACGCTCTGATGGAGGACATCCTGAGCAGAGAGACAGAGGTGCCCGCCTGGCAGCTGCACAGTTATGTCAACAGCATCCTCACGCCCAACTCGACAGGCCGCACACAGCTGGAGAAGCAGTTCAGGGTGAGTAAACCTTTCGGTTAGACGAGCTGTCAGCCGTCTGCAGTGGTACCACAACCTGAAGGCGGTCTTTGGATCAGAAGCTTGTTAGCAATGTGCTCTGTGGCTTTCCAGTTCCAGACGGGAATAGATAGAGAGCGTCTCTGATGTTGGCTGTAATAAAGTCGTGTCTGTCACCCCTGCTGCCTTATGCAAAGCTTGATGAATGTTTCATCGAGCTCCTCTTTCAACATCAGGAGAGAGAAACTAATTGCTTGCACATAATGTCACTTCCTCTTGAGCTTCACCATCACATCATTAATGTGAAAGACTTGCTGTTAATCTTGGGTGTTAAACAACGTTATATCTTATTTTTCATGTTTGATTTTAATTTACAGTGACTCTCTCAGTGACTAAAAAAGATTTTCTGATCTTCTGGTCTTTGCCCCCCTCTCTCACCAGCTTCTGACTCAGTGCAACGCGCGCTTTGTGGAGTGCTTCAGTGCCCACAAAGACAGCAACAAGGAGAAGAACCGCAATTCCTCAGTGGTTCCCTGTGAGTATCTTATCTGTTTTACCACAGCACACTTGCAATGGAACTGAGGTTTTGGAGAACCAAGGTCATGTCGAACATGTGAAGCCGTTAGAGGGCTGGTTAATAGTGGGTTTGCGTAGGAAGTTATAAGGGTGGATGTCTGTGTAAATTTTTAAATTTAAAGGATAAAATTATATTTGTATACTATTAAAAGTATTTCCTACAAATAAAACCTGTTCTGTGTCCTTCCTTTTTGAAATAGATGGAAATTAGAGTCCTAATGTAATATTCTACATTTTCCTATTTTTCATTCAGTAAATTATTAAAGACGATTCGTATTCCAAAATTAGAATATATTTCCATAATCCTATAAGTTAATCTTTCTATGCGTTCTCTGCTCCCTGACGGGAGAAGGAGGTACATGTTGCTATGGCAACAGCAAGGACTGGTAATGAATGTGTGCATTATCCGCCAGTGTGATATTATAGAGGCCTTTTGTATTAAAGTTTTTTTTTTTTTTTCTTCCATCTCTCTGCCTCTCCACAGCGGAGCGAGCAAGGGTCGGACTCACCACTCTGCCTGGAATGAAGGGAACAGATTACATTAATGCATCCTACATAATGGTACAGTGTGAAAGTCTGGCTGTGATAGCCACTGTGTTTTTTGAACAATGTTATTGACACGTCTGACAGTTCCTGATGACAGTTCCTTAGAAAATGATCAGTAGTCTGTCAGCTTTCACAATCATCCATCAGTGTGAACGGTCTGGGCTTTAGAGAGCCTAACTAGCTCACCTCTTGTCACCTCAGGGTTACTTCAGGAGTAATGAGTTCATCATTACTCAGCATCCTTTACCCCACACAACTACAGACTTCTGGAGGATGATTTGGGACCATAACGCTCAAATTATTGTCATGTTGCCAGACAACCAGGGCCTGGTAAGTAACTCAGAAAGTTTTTTTCTGGTCATTTTTCACTGTTTGTCCTTTCAGATTTGTGCTATCTAATTTAGGGCAAATCTGTAATCTACTCTACATAGAGACAGAAAGCATAATGACAGCTAAATCTATTAAACAAAGAGATAGTGGTAAATAAAGATAAATAAAGGCACCTGCAGTATACCTTGTCTGACTTGTTTGTTTGACCCGTCGTTGTTTCTCTGCAGGCTGAGGATGAATTTGTTTACTGGCCGAGTCGGGAAGAGGCCATGAACTGTATAGCCTTCACCGTCACGCTCATCAGTAAAGACAGACTGTGCCTCTCCAATGAGGAGCAGATAATCATCCACGACTTCATCCTTGAGGCTACGCAGGTACCTGGAGCTCTGCTTCGTTACACATACTATATAGTGTTGATTGCTACGATGTGTACGTTCATTGCCTGGAGTGACACTCCTCTCGTGTGTGTGTGTGTGTGTGTGTGTGTGTGTGTGTGTGTGTGTTTGTGACAGGATGACTATGTTCTGGAAGTGAGACATTTTCAGTGCCCTAAATGGCCCAACCCTGATGCTCCTCTCAGCAGCGCCTTTGAGCTTATCAGTGTCATCAAGGAGGAGGCCATGACTCGAGATGGCCCCACCATCGTGCACGATGAGTACGTTTGTGTTTACCTCCACTGTATGTTGTCAACACAGAGAAAACCTACTTGTAAGGGCAAACACACACCAACAGGTTTTATCCATCCATCCATCCATCCATCGTCAACCGCTTATCCTGTGTACAGGAGGTTTTATGCAGGGGTTTCAAATTGGAGATAAACCAGTCCAGGACTCAGTAGATAAATATGATAATTAACATTTTTATTGCATGTTGTTGGTCCTGCTTATTGGTTGCATCTGGATCGGTATTTAAAAGGTTGAGAAGTGGCAAAATAATCCTGAGATGTTTAACTACCTTTGATTTGTTCTTGTTAAACTGTAGTGTTTGCACTAGTAGGATGGAAAATAAGCCACTACTGTAAAAGTGGAGAGCTCTCCATGGCATGGGGTTTGAAAGTCCTTCGTTGTATGCCAGCACTGAGAATCTACAGGCAGCTACTAAGATAAACAGAAACAACTCTCCAAAGTCCCTTAGTAACCAGGCAACCATAGCAACTTCCATGGTCGTTCCCAGCTGACGTCTTTCCTACAGACCTTTGCACCTCAGCTGCCTTTAGCGAAAACATCCGCTAATTGGATAGTCTGAACCACTGAAGGTCCAGACGATCAATCACACTTCATCCCTCATTTACTTAAAGCTGGTGTCTGAAGTTGTCACAGACTTAATAAGAGGCCACTCTGTCTCCCTACCCATTTACACTAGATGCTAATATGATGAGATGCTAATTGCAAACAACAAGGATCTGTATGGAAGTGGTTGCTTGCATGTATATAACTTGATAACTTCAAAGTCAGCAATTTGTTAAGGTCATAATGAGATCCAAACTCCAAAACTAGAAACAGCCCTACATATTGTCATTTTTGAAGCACTTAGTGGATGTTGTTTTTTATGAACACTTAAAACAGGAAGACAGTTTAGACAGATAGTCGTCCCGCAGAGCTGATTCTGAACATTTCCACACAGGTATGGGGCAGTGTCAGCAGGCATGCTCTGTGCCCTCACCACACTGTCCCAGCAGCTGGAGAATGAGGGAGTCGTCGACATCTATCAGGTGGCCAAGATGATCAATCTCATGAGGCCGGGAGTCTTCACTGATATTGTAAGTTCACTTTAATGTAAAATAAAAACAGGAGGGATTCAAGATTAGCATTTTAACAACTGGGAACAATTAAAGATGAAATTAAAGCTGCGCTCATGAATGTTTTTATTTATTTAGTATCAACCACTTCCCCTCAGCTGTATGGTGTTTTAGCATCTTTCAGCTAATTTGTGTTCAGGTTTTCTGGCCTGCATCTTTATGGTTTCCAGCAGCAACAGGCAGCTTTGTTCTCAGAGATGTCCCGTACACTACCTGCCAGGCAGACAAACAGGTAGAGGTTTGTCCAAGCTTTTTAGCTGGAAACAGTTGTCTAATGGAGGTCAATGAGACTTGTTCAGCCATAACCATACAGTAATTATGTGGAGCCAATGAGCTAAAATAGTCTAAAAAGCTCCAGAGAGCTGCAGAGTTGGGTGTTAATTATGTTAGGATCATCACTACAAGCAACCCCTTCAGTCATTTGATTCAATGTTTATATCAAAAACACTGATTATTGCAGCTTTTAATGTAATGTTGTGATTTTCCATAGTTTTGTAGCATGCGAAAGGATGTGATCTGTAATGTCGTGTGTTTGTGTTTATGTGCACAGGAGCAGTACCAGTACCTTTACAAAGCCATGCTCAGCCTGGTCAGTAACAGAGAGTGTGGTCTGAGCCCCATGCACATGGACACTAATGGGGTGATGGTGGTTGCAGACGAGTCGGACCCTGCAGAGAGCATGGAGTCGCTCGTCTGAGGACATTCTTCCAGGCACTTAATTTGTAAAGAACTTTTCTGAGGCCTTTTTTGCCAGACTATTGATTAAATGAATAACCTTATTACTTTTTATACTGATAAAGGTTTTTTGATATTTATGTTTTTGTCCTTTATTTCTTGTCTTAAATGTTATCCTGCTGAGCGTTTGCACCTGTTTAAGTTGACGTGAGGAAAAAGCAGCTCTGTCCAGTTTGCACTATACTATCAGTGTTACTGCCTAAATCCAGTGAGTGAAAAACGTTTCCCAGTTAAATCCTGGCATCACGACACAACTGGGATATTTGGACCGCATTGAGACGAACCTGAAGCGTGAAGAACCAGGATGAGTTACGGCGATCCACTACCCGATAATGTCTCAAAACAAAACGTCACTTCACAACGTAGCCCAGCATGCATTACGTCACTTTTGTCACCTTGATCAAACTGTTTTGAGGCTCGGCTCCACAGGGGCGAAGCTCTTTATCACATGTTAAGAGACTATTACCTGCCTATTATTCATATATTGTCCAAATATCTCACTGCTGTCTTGTATAATGTGGCTTGTTTTGTTGAAGTGTGTTACAACATCTAATGTGAACATTTATTGCTTTTTACAGGGATTTATATTGTTATAATTGTTTTGTAATATATATATATATATATTATATCCTTAATAGCCAGCCAATGTTTTCTTTTTTTAAGTATTTTTGCCCATTGTCCACTGGCCTTGGTGTAGATTTTGTTTGTTTTTTAAAGTATTCTGTAGCTTGTCATGAATAATCTACAACGCTCAATTTTCTTTCATCATACTTTCCAGCTTTTCTAACCTCAACCGTCGAAGCTGTTAACACTTGTAAAGGGTATCCGTATTGAAACAGTACAGTGGCTACAAAAAGTATTCACCCCTACACAAACTTTGTTTTATTGTTTGACAACATTAAATCACAGTGGATGTACTAATGATTGATTCTTGACATTGAGCAACAGAATAAAGTACTTTTAATGTTAAAGTGAAAACAAATGTCTACAAAGTCATCTAAATTAATTACAAAAAAATTTTTCCAGGTTGATATTAATTAAAAACACCTTTGGCAGCATTTACAGAGAGTCTGTGTGGATGGCTTTGTACATCTGGACACGGTTGCAATTGATAACGTCTAGTTTAATAATAATTGTTCTGCTAAAGACCTTCATGTATAGCTGTGGTTATATATTTTATATTTTGTCATCGGTCTGATGAAAAAGAAATCATCTTTCAGTTCGCTCCCATCCTCCAGGATGTCTTTATATTTTACTGCATTCATTTTACTCTCCATCCTCACAAGCCTTACAGGGAAGCATCAAGGGTGTGTTCCTGCAGATGTGTGGTGTTTGGCTTCCACTCCACAAAGCATTTACTGTCATAAAACCACCAGACGCTTGTTCTTTGCCACTTTTACATACAGCGGTGACTGATTAAACTCCAGGGCAATGCCTCCTATCTCAGCCATGACACCCTGCTGATTCTTCAAAGCTCCCATGGCCTCTTTGTGGTCTCACTAGTGCCCTCTTGCCCTTCTTCTCAACACACTCAGTTTTTTAAGGATGACCATCTCCAGGCAGATTTTAAAGCTGTGCCTCTTTCATTTTCTGTAATCGTATTATGGATATCCTGTGCCTTCAAAGTGTTTCTTATATGCTTCCCCTAATTAGTACCAGTAAACCTGTCACAGATTTGTTTGGATTATTCTTTTTTGTTTTTTCAGTGATGATTTCAGTCTCATAGTAAAGGGATGAAAACGTGCAATCACTTGTTTGATTTTTTTTTTTTTTAGGCTTTTGTTTTCACTTTTACAATGAAGAGGGTTTTTTTCTTTTGATCAGTGTTGAAAAAAATCCTAATTACATCCACTGTGATTTTTTTAAAAGTTGTAAATAAATAAAAAGGAGGTGAATACTTTCTATAGGCACTGTAGTTTCTTTCTGGGAAGTGATGCTTTATTTGTAACCAAAGATGTGGTTCCAGTTTGCAACATGTAAGTGGTTTTATCTTGATCTATTTAATCAACTAGAATTTAAAATTAAAATCAGAATTAAATCTTGCAGTACAGATTATCAGTCTCAGAGGTGCGAATTGAACGAGAGTTCAGCATGTTTCTGTTCGAGCCTCAGGATTACAGTAGATAATCCGAGTTCATTAAGTTTTCCTCACAATAAGATTGAAATTTCAGACTGTAAAATGTATTTTATTTGGGCTGATATTCTGTCTCTGAACTATTTTGTGGCTATTAATTATAAGCCCTTTTAAAGCCTGAACATCCCTCTCTCTTGTTTGATTTATGTGTATCCTCACATTCTATGATGTACTATTTTCTTCTTGTTACTTTTTTCTGTGAACGCCCACTTCTCTGACATAAGGGGAGTTTGTTAAATTCAGTGAAAACTCTCCAACATTTGGAGACAAGTCCAGATTGCTGATCACTTAGCTGCAACGAAACTTTTCCTTACAGCAACTCTTCTTTCTTCTTTTGAATGAATGCCAGCGGGCATCCATTCTGTCTGATATTTCCACACTAATTGAAAACAAGAATGTTGTGGCTGCGCACATTTACTTCAAAAACAAATGTCTTTGTCTTTGTGATCATAAAAGTTTATATTTTCATACAAATATTTGGTTTGTATAGTGGCCCTGTGACAGATTGTACTTTCGTGGGAAATGTATTATCCAAATCCCCACAGTCACATCTGCCCCTCTGAGGTCCATGCTGATATTTAAACTAGATTTTCCGGACAAGGATCCAGTATGTTAGCCTCAGTGCATTTCAGCCAGGTTGGTAGTTAAGTCTGTTTAGAAAATAATACAATGGTTTTGTCCATCATCATATAACATGTTTATATGATAGTATCATAGCCATATACTTCTATGATGCTGTCATATACCATATTATAGTGTACTAGTGTTATTTAATAGGTAAAACTGTATTTCTATACATTAAATAAAGTTTGAGTTTGGGTTCCCAGCAACCTTGTATCACATGAAACTACTGATGAAGGAGTGTTTAGTTAAGCTGCTGAAAAGCAAATAAGCAACCTCTTCATCCTGTCGCCCCCTGCTGTCAGTCTGTCACCAAACAGCAGTGGTGGAAGATGTATTCAGATCCTTTACTCAAGTAAAAGTAGCAATGCCACTGTGGTAATACTCAATTACGTTCTGCCTGCAAAAGTTTACTTAAGTGAAGCATCAAAAGTATTAGTGCTTATTATGTAAAATGGCTCATGCTGCATTATTATTAGAAATGCATTAACGTGTAGGCAGCATGTTAATATTGCTTGTCAAGGTGGAGCTTGTTTTAAAAACTTTATTTTCTGGTAAGTAGTTTAATCTGTCAAAATGCATCATAATTTCTACATTTTCTGTAAAATCTTAATCTGTAGAGTAACTACAAACTATTAAATAAATGTAGAGTAAAAACTACATTAATATTTCCCTCTGAGATGTTGTGGAGAATACTCATATACGCCATATACGTAGCCTATAACAATAGGGCTTCACTTTGCTTTTAATGGTGGCAATTTGCAATGAATATTGTTTACATTTCATGCAGATTGCCACCATTAAAAGTATGCCGAATTAGCTAGTAGCAGATCAGGTTTGCAATGTAGCCATGAATGTACAGGCAGCTACATCTGGATTACTGTGATACTGCAGAAAACAAAAAAAATGTGATCATTCTCAGGCGAGTTCTGGAGTTATAAGAAGTATCATTGTCTCTGAAGTCTAAGAGGAAGTCACACTTAATATCTCTATGTATATCATGTAAGTGTGTTAAGATTGGACTGAGTAGTACTTGGGTAAAGGTACTTGATTACTTTCCACCACTTCAAAACTAAAACTTTATGTAGCTACAGTTCAGTGTGTCTATTATTGTGTCTCAGGTGGACATGCAGCTAGTAAACATGACAGAGGATGCACATGTACAGTAATTTTTATTTAGAGGCCACAGCTCTTGCATATTACAACTGTTGGCTTTCATAAGGCAAAAGCAAGAATGAATCCACCAGCTAATTCACACAGAAAACAGAAAGCATTTGGGGAGGGTGGGAACCCACAGGCATGCAGCGATGGCTCAGAATGCAATGTACAGCATTTTATATTTATATATATATTTATATAATATATACAAAACAACAGTGAGACCCAAACAAATGCCAGACATCTCATTCTACACAATTACTGAACAAAGACTGACCAACTTTTTTTTTAATAAAAAAAATTATTTTTGCTCTTTTCTCTGTAAAAGTGCAACTCAATTAAAATAGAACCTGTTTCAAGGCCTTTTAATGTTGAAATAAAAATAGAATCTCCCAAGTTATCAAAATGGAGCTATGAGAATATTGCATCTCTAGAATACCCACTCGTTGAAGTTCAAGATTCCCGTGGAACCATGTCTAATCAGTAATTGAGATAAGATCACATAGCATTGACACATGATAAAAATGCAGGTCTGGACTTACTGTTGATGTTAATAACAGTGAGTAGACAACAGTGTATCTGTAACAGCCGTAAACAAATACAGAGGTTTATTTTCAGTTTGAAGCAGTTGGCATTCACTTAAAAACAGACAAGACAAAGAAAAGGGTCCACACACTCATCATCACGACAATGTACCATTAATGAATGTAGAATACGACAAAGAAGCGCCATATAGGTTTGCATTGGACAGGGACACACCTATTAATCTCACTCAACATTGTCAAACAAATGGTTCTCCATATTGCTTAGTAACACATAGAAATGAATTTAGAAATGAATGAATCAAAGATAGGTGCTATCTTTATCATGACACAGCTAAACTGCCAATTATTTTTTTATCATTTTTATTTTGATTTTCCTCAGTATAAGTACTATTTTTATAGTTAATAGTTCCTTCATAGGCATTTCGAGCTGACAAAGAGGTCCTAGAGTGGCTATCTGAGTTGGTACATGCATCGGTAACCAGGCTAAAGTCAAAAGTGTGAATGGGGATCGGGGTGAGGGTTGGAGTGGTGTATGGGCTCTAGTCATCCTCTTCATCCTCCTCATCGCTGTCCTTCATGGAGATGCCCTGCATGCCTCCTTCCCTCACTGAAGCAGTGGCCTCCTCCAAGGTCAGCCTGTTGCGCACCGTGTCGTACATCTTACTGTTCAGGGTGGAGTCGAGGACACCTTGCAGGCGAAAGTCCCGGTACTTTTTCTACAGAACAACAGGGATACATCAGCACAGCGTGGACACAAAGAATTTAGGCTGTTTTATCACCCTAACAGGTGTTATCCATCTCACCTTTGTAATCCTGATGAGGATTTTTAGCTGGTAGACGTGGAGCTGCTGATCCATGCGTTCAGTGAGCCAGGTCCCCAGCAGGTTCATGGTGGCAGTGTACCATTGCTGAAACACATAAAGACAACACTCTCCAGCAAAACACACACTCTCACACATCCTCAAGACATCATAACATGAGACTAAGCTTTAAAGACACAAATAAAGAACTGCAACTAAACATAAATAACATTAACTTTCAAGCACCCCCATGTGTGTGTTCAAACATCACTTCAATAAAACCTCGAAGCTGCTTTAATACATGTGAGACTCATTTTACCAGTGTGTGTGTATATATATATATATATATATATATATACCCACACCAGTTAGAGAGGATTAATGTTGAGTATCCATCCCACTTTACAAGAGAGACACAAGCTACAGGATAGAGGGCTTGTTTTAGCAGTTTCTTTTTACCATGCATTTCAAGAAAAAAATCACTTTCTCTACTTTTGATTGCCCTCGCTCTTCATTTAGTGCATCTAGTTTCAAATTTTAAAGATTTCTCTATAACTTCAAAAAATAAATGATTAAATAAGCCAAAATTTAAAGTAAAGTTTGGAAAACACATCCTTACATAGGTATGTTTATGAAGAATTTAACACTCAAAGACAGAGCTAAGCTGCTTCATTAGGACTGTGTGGGTGTAATTTGGTCAGGCTTGATTGATGGTGACAGAAGCAACAAATCTGATTGGTACACAGTAGTATGTGATGTCACCTTTTTCCAACTGAGAAGAGCATAGATACAACATCACAGAGAGAAATCTCATGTGAAAATAACCAAAACTGTTTGGCAGAAAATTGTGTGTTAGAGGAATACTTTGTTGTCTTAGGAAATAAGCTTATTCACCTTCTTGCCGAGGGTTAGATGAAGAGATCAATACCACTCCCCTGTCTGTTACCTAAATATAAAGCTACCCCCAGCAGCCGGTTAGCTTAACTTGCCTGGAGCTGTCCAAAGGTAACAAAATTCTCCTGCCAGCACCTCTCAATCTCACAAATAAACATAGAACTTGTTGTTTGGAACTTGTTTAATCAATATAAACTTCAAAGAAGAAACCCCAGGAAGATACTGCACCCAGCCAAGAAATAGTCCAGCACATAACCCCCGCAAAACATTAAATTATTTTATTTTATTATTATTATTTTATTTTGTTTTTAAACTTCAGTTTTTGTACAAATGAATGAAATGAGATATAACATGTTAATTAGTGAGTTTTAGAGCTGTTGGTAGATTGATTTTGTTACCATTGGACAGAGTCAGACAAGCTTTCTCCCCCTGTTTCTAGTCTTTATGCTAAGCTAAGCTAACTGTCTCCTGATTCATGCTTCATATAGAGTAGATAGACATGTGAGCGGCATTGATCTTCTCATCTAACTCTCTAAAGTAAGCGAATGGGCAAATTTCCCAAAATGCGTAACTGTTTTTAATGGAGGTCTGTATCACTCACAGTAAGAAGCTGACAGGTTTTCAGGGCCTTTAAATGGATTAAACACAGAGGCTAACCTACGTATACACTGAGATATTTCAGAACTAAACATGACATTGGCCCAATTAAAATTTTATCATAATGGCTGTCTAATTAAATTATATTTAGAATTAAATTTGGGCCTTACTGTTGGGCCTTACTGTTGGTTTCAGTAAATGTTCCCAACATACACACACACAAACACAAGCACACCACGAGTTTGAAACCCACACACAAATTGCATTTATACTGTTGCACTGTTGCACTCTGAAGAGCTGAAAAGAGCAATTTTAGAGGAAACACTTAGAGCACCAATACTACTGCTACTTGAAGAAAATAATAAAACAAAGGGAAGTCATAAAGCACAGACAGATTTAACTGTCTCAAACTGTAATTACCCTCTGCAATACTGAAAAATGTTCAATATCAATATTTTGTAAAAAGCCCATCAATTATCGAACGCAATTACTTAGCCTTTATAATTTAGTCAAATAGAAATGCCGAGCTACACTGAAGATAGAGAACTGCTACTGTATGGGGAATTGAAATTATAGTTTTGACACGAGTTCATTAGCAAAAGAAAAATAGAATGAAAGTGAGCAAATGGTTAGCAGGCAGGGAGCAGTGGTGCTATTTTCTTGTACCTTTTCTCTTCTTTGCTTTGGGTGGTAGTTTCCCAGACTGTAAAAGTTACAAGAGAACAGCACCCAAGTCTAATAGAAACAGTTGTCATACCTCCAATTTCATGAAAATAAGTCAACTTTAAACATGTGAGTAGGCAGGAACGCAGGAAAAGGTTGCTTAGGCCCGAATTAGAGGTGTGAGGATTTAATTTGTTTGGTTGTTGAGGTTTGTTTTGTTTGTTTTTTGTAGTCAAGGTTTATTTAGATCAAGATTAGGTGAATGGTTGAAAGGTTTGAACTTGAGGCCGGATATGCAGATGCCTGTCCACTTCACAGTCGAGTTGAGCGTGCAGTGCATGCAGACCTCGCAGGTGGGTGGGTGGGTGGCAGAGTGCGTGCTAAGGAAGACTGCTGTATGTGCAAATGAGGCAGAACTCTGAGGAGGGTCATGCTAGAAGATGTACACAGGAAGATTATTTGACTCTAAAACCATGCCAACCAACATAATGTGATAAAACAACGCAACGCAACACTAGAGATAAGTGCCACTTTTTTGAATAGAGGAGGCAGCAAGAATGGTGTTAATCAGAAAAGAGGAGATAAAAAGGATTGAAATAAATCAGTGAAAGAAAGAGAGATAAAGTAGAGCCTATGCAACATCTAGTAACGTTTTTCACATGCATGCAAATGGATGGATATGCGTTCAAATGAAAGAGAAAAACATTGACATCCTTGAGCTAAAGTTTAGTTTAAAATGCTACAACTGAAACATTCACATTTTGAGAAAATCTTCAGAAGAATTTAACATGACAGAGGATTTCGATGCAATCTCAGGGCCACACAGAGGACACAAGGGGGAAAAGTCCACACTAGAAAAACTGACAACACAGGAGGAGACAGGGAGCCGGTGTGGACCTCAAAGACAAAAGCAGACCCACTTCACAACAAAATCATGTTTGTCTGGCACAAGACTCCCGCTTCTACAGCCAACACAAAAATATCACACCATAGGGAGACCTCTCTCTCAGACATAAAAACTTCACACCACTGCCTCATAGAACTGAGAATCTGTCATACACACAAAGCCACCGCACGCCTGTAGAGACACAGGTCTGTACAAATCGTTTCTGAATGACATGAAGCACACACATCACTGCATTATGTGTCGTTCAAATCACACATGGAGGACACATTACTGTCAATGTATCCTGTTTAGGATTATGTATTTGTAAGACAGTGCTCTCTTCCCCCTCTTACACACTGGTTCCCAACCTTTTTGGCTTGTGACCTTTGCATTCATTAGTTCCAACACGTATGTGTATTTCTACTGTGAGACTTTAAGCAGTGATGTAATGTTTCCTTTTCAAATTGCTTAATTTTAGAGTCCTGCAGGCTGTTGCATCAGCTGTGTATAAGTTCAAATGTAGCTTAGTTTGAATGTGGTGAAGTGAAGTGAAGTTGTGTTAAAGAAAAAAAATGGTTAGTTACAGGTACAGGTTAGTTATGTAACGCAGAGTTGAGATAGAGGACTGCCACTAAATATCTTTCATTATGGTTTCTTCATTTCTTTGTAATCTGCCATTTATTTTATCCATTAATTGTTGTGCATTTGGTCTCTTTAAAGAATTGTGAAACATTTTGATCATAATTTTCAAAGGCCCAGTTGCTTGCTTTGTTCAGTATCACTGGATCATCAATTACCGAGCAGGTAACTGGATCCACCGCCCGTTCTCTGAACCAGGTGGTGAACAAATTCCACTTTAGGCCGTACATCTTTCTCGTGGACGGGGCTCTGGAGCTGAGCAGCGTCTTGACTGCTCCTGTTGTCAGGCCCGCCTCTAGTAACTGCGCCCCCTCAGGGGCCAGATCCATAGCTACCACAGGGCAGGGTGCGGGTGAAAGATCCGGTCCTCCGCCTGGGCGGGCCCTCGAGGAGCAATATTAAATCCGAGGACCACACTCGTGCCGGCCAAAACGGGGCTACTAGTAGTAGACTGACGCCGTCCTGACGGACCCGCTCCAGAACCAGGAAAAGCATACAGACGCAGCCTCGGCCACTTCTGCACCATGGCATCCAGCCCTAGCGGGGCTGGGCGCGAGAGGGAGAACCACAGGGGACAGTGCGCCGTCTCTCGGAACGCAAACAAGTCCACGTCTATGGGGCCGAACTCTTCGCATTATAACTCCACCACCTCAGGGGGGAGTCTCCATCAGCCCCTGTCTCGACAGCAGGTCTGCTTGAAATAATTGTTCGGCGACAGATCACTCCCAACACGGGACCTTGGGACAGGAACCAAGATTTCCTCCATACAGACAGCGAATGAAGGCACCTGCTCGTAACCCGTATCAGACGGAGCGGATTTCCCCTCGGGGAGAATCCCTTGGATTTTAGCCACCACTGCAGGGCTCTCATGTGCAGTAGTCCGGAAGGTATTATACTGGACGCTGCTTCCAGGAGACCCAACACCCTCTGAAAGTGTTTTACAGTGATGGCGCGGGCTAACTGCACTCTGGTCACTGAGGATAAAATGGACTCGACACATGCGGGAGACAAGTGGGCCCGCATCGTCGTTGAGTCCCATATCACCCCTACGAATGTAGTCCGTTGGTCCTCAGATCCATCTTCTCGGGGGGCTGTGGGCGAGAGCGCCGTCTTGCATCCCAGGTTGGTTTGGGCTCTGCTTCTGACTGCGGCAGTAGGTGCTGGACGAAGGCTGCGTCCGCCTTTCCTGAGTCCTGGAGCCTGACCGGCGGGGTAGATATCGCTCAAACGCCTCTCCCTGAGTTTTGCCGTGCTGGAACCTGTTGACGACAGCATCCACTGCTTCGCCAAACAGGCCAGTAGGCGAGAGGGGCGCATCCTGGAGAAAAGCCTTCTCTTTCCCCTGGATGCCCAAGAGATTGAGCCATAGATGGTGCTCCGTAGCCACCAAAGCCGCCATGGATCGGCCGATGGAACGGGCCGTTTCCTTGGTCACACAGAGAGCTAAGTCCGTCGCTCTACGGAGCTCAGTCAGGTCCTCCTCAGAGGGACCTCCCCCTAAGTCACAGTCCCGAAGGAGATCGGTATGCCTGCAAGACAGCCATCGTGTGCAGGCTAGCACCAGCTCGACCCGCTGCCATGTAGGCCTTGCCCACCAAATCGGACATCATCTGTCATGGCTTGGTGGGGAGCGCCAGCGTCCGGAGGGATGAGGCGAGGTTGGGAGAGAGGTAGCTAGCCAGCGCTTCGTCCACCCGTGGCATCGCTCCGCAGCTGTGCTGTCTGATATCCGTTATGTTGCCTTAGTCCAGTCGGGGGTACGTAGACAGCCGTGCAGAGAATGGTTTGTTTGTCCGGAAAAAATGGTAAGGGCCGACGCGGGGGTGGCGCTCGGTGTTGCAGAAACCGCTCGTCTAGTTTACTGCCAGCCGAAGGCTGCTGTACCGCCTGTGGCCAATCAATATGCAGGCCACAGCCCGCGTCACCACTTCCAACAACTCCTCGTATCCTGGCGAGGGCTGATGACGTTCCGTCTCCCCGAAGTCATTCTCCACGATGCTAAGCACATCTAGCTCCTCAGAGCCAGATCGTGCAAGCCTCTCCGGACTCATACCTCGAGTGGGAGAAACCGAGAAACGGGCTCCCGATCGGGGACAAGGGGAGGAGGATTCCGCAGATGAGGACCGGAAAAAGGCCTCAGCCGTCCCGGCACCCTCGGCGATCTCGCGTTGTGATCCCCAGGATCGGAGCCGCCGCAACGCCTCAGCGACCGCGGGGCCTGAGCCACGGGGGGAGCGCATCCGACCATCCTCTAGGAAGAGAGCCGCTCGAGACCTCAGCACCCTCAGGGGCAGGGCCTCGCAATGGTTCCAGGCAGCCCCCTTGAGAGCTGCCTGGGCGTGCGACATCCCCAGGCATGAGACGCACATTCCATGGGTATCACCTTCCGTGATGAAGCGCTGACAAGGGAAGACACACTGTCGGAATGGCTTCGACATGATCTGCTGCTTCGTCTCGGCTTCAGGTAAGATGATGGAGCTCGAGTTCCCTCGAAGGGGAACTGAGACTTTTGAAAACGATGAGACAGACACACACATTTTACATTCCATACTACTGTCTACATGCATAGAATGCAATTTATTTTTTGAGAAATTTGCGACAATTCCCTTGTCCAGCTACACGGAGACGGTTTCAGGTAAGGCCAGGAAGAACCAGTGCCTGGTGGCAGAGAAGAAAATCTGCTTCCTGTTTTCACCAGCACATGTGCTCAGTATATGTGAATGATGATGTGATAATGTCTTTTCAGGCATGTTAGTATGGATGGAGATTATTTCTCAGACGGTGCTAAAATGTTCATGTGTATGGAGATCGTTTCCCTAGCACCAACTGTGTTTGTCAGTCACTTAGCCTGCTCTTCACTATAGAGCAGCTTTAACTGATCGCCAAACAATTGAATGAGAATTAAAAGAGAACCCGAAGATATTCAGATAAGACAAGGAAAAGCTCAAACTCGCTCAAACTTTTTGCTTAAAAACTGAAATTTTCACAATATTACATACTAAAATTAAAATGGAATGATCAGAAAATTTATTTTCTCAATTCACAAATTGTTTCAGCTGAGAAAAACTGCACCTTTCCCGAGCAGGTGTAAGTCACTCATTATTAATGGATAGAAGAAAAACCAGAGGAAAAGTTTGTGTCTTTTGTCTTGGAAGAGATTTTTGTTGATGTTATTATTTATGTGTGAAACATGCATCCTCACGTGAGTGGAAAAACATCAAAGCTCAACAGAAGAGTTCAATAAATGATCGTTGTGTTACTAACGAGGTACAGATAGCACACATTACTTTCTCCTTTTTAATTAAACAGTCTATTGTGGGTTTCTTAATTTCTGTCACTAGTCGTAGTGGCTTTCTCTTTCATCAGAATGACTCACTGGGTAAATCACGCTCTGCTGCATTGTTTTCTATACAGTTGACTTAGTTGTAGTATAAGTTCAGATGGTGCAATAATACAAAGTACTGAGTTTTGTATGAAGCTAATTACAACGTAGCAGCATTGACTTTATACTCGAACTGGCGCAACAGGCTGCTGAAACAATTTCAGAAAGTTTGAAAAAAGTTTTGTACATTACTAGGAACAACATTTGTGTTGCAGTGATGTTTTTCTTCTTAAATCATCTTGTGACCCTCAGATTTATCTTGCGACCCCTTTGAGGGGTCTTGAACCTCAGGTTGGGAACCACTGCTCTAACAGACCAAGGGTATACAACATGTCAGCCTCAGAGTTTGACATCATTATGTCACCCTGGCCCATCCAGCTGTGCATCCACTGTGGACTGAGGCCAGTAAGGCTGAATGCCATTTATTCAGGAGGCTGACATGTTTTATGTGGAAAGTATCTGAAAGCATAGAGTACAGAGGTGAGCTACAAAATCTAAGTTGGTGTGCTGGTATGTGACTATGGATAGTTCCGTTCTTTCCAGAGAGCACTGCTTCAGATAATCCTTTTTTTCAGGATGCTTTTATGGACTCTTTGTAAATAAAAGTTTCCTTTTTTTTAATAAACAAAGGCCCAAAAGCACTGTGGCAATGCACACCAGAATGCAGAGGGCAGCAGCTAAGGTTCAGAGAGAAGAGAGACAGAAAGAGAGAGAAATGCAAGAGGGGAGAGGTACAGAAAAGCCTCTTCTGCCAGGTTGAAATACATTTCCTGGTCTCAAAATGGGACTTATCCCTCTCTGCCCTGTTGTTTTGCCACATTTTGGAAGGCCCCTCCCTTCTTGTGAGGAGGAGACGGCATCTTACTTACATCAAATAACCTTTCTATATACACCTCCTCATTGACCTTATCACGAAGCATATCCTGAGAGTGGCGCACAAAGGTCACATAGCCATCGGCCACGTCCATTCCAGGTTTCTGTAAAACGGAAAAAGAACAGGATCAGGGCTCAGGCAAACACTGGGAAATTACTCTCAGCAAAAAAGTCAGGGGGAAAAAAACACTCTTGATGATTAAAACAAAAAGTATGTTGTGCAATTGAATCCGGTAAACACACACAAGTACAGAGAGTTAGAGTGTTACTGCACTTACAGGTACATCCACATATTTAGAGGCAGCTTTCACCTGAAATTGAAACAAAATTGAGAATTTACTTAAGAACATTTTAATATCATTAGGGCTGGGTATCCTTACATTACTACATTATGTTACTATTGCCAGTTTCAATAAATTTTTTTATAATACAAATATAAACATGTTTTTGTACAAACCCCTTTTTCTATTTAACTAAAAGACAAACTTCATTCAAATGTTACAACTGGCTGTCCATAGAATTAGTAAAGATAAAAATATAATTATGAGGAAGCATTTAATGCCAGCTTAAAGTACTGCAATACTCTATGGACAAATGTTGGTCAGTATCGAAAAACTATTTAAGGTTCGATGAGCACCCCTAAATATTACTAATAATTCTAAAGAATCCGCCCATTAAAGTCAATATGTAAGTGAGGGACTGAATAAAGAGAAGCGTCCTCTTACCGTGAATGAGAGGAATGAGGAGAAGAGAGTGCCTTCGTCATATCTGGAAATCTTAGCCAAAACACCCTCCAGAATGGCAACAAACTGAAAAACAAGGGAAAGAACAAGGAGTCATCGACAATTTAACAAAACTACAGTCTACAGCCATACTAGTGGCACTGCTAACGTCAGTATGCTAACATGATGACAATGCTAACATGCTGATTTTAAGCAGATATAATGTTTATACCACGTTCACCATATTTGGATTAGTATTTGCTGATTAACAATAAAGTATAACTGAGGCTTAATGGAATGTCATTGATTTTGCAGATATTTGAGTCATAAAACAATGTATTGGAGAAACTGAATATTTGTACAGAATTATATGGCAATCCATCGTATAGTTGTTGAGATATTTCAGTCTGAAAGAAAGTGGAGGAACCAGCCCGCAGACGCACCAACATTGCTGCTAGTATGGCTAAAGATCACAACTTATTAATTAGTATTATTAGTAGTTTAGTATTAGTAATAAGTAGTCCTGTTTTTTCTTGTGATTGGCTGACAAAGTAATACATTGATTGTCACAGCTGATATACAGTCGCACCTTTGCAACCAGAAGCTGGATCATGTCTTTCACACTTTCCTCAATCAGCTCATCTATTTGGGTGTGGTACTGTTTCTGCAAGAAAGGGGGAAAGTGTTAAGAAAACATCAATTCAGCAGAGCATTTTTGCATATATACATTTAATAAATTGTCTTTTTTTAACATGCAGTCTCAGCTCCAGGTGAAGTTTTTACCTCTTGGCCCATCTCCATTGCGCACAACTTAGCTGATTGGTCCTTGGCATCCACCATCACGTTGAACATGGTGCATAATGTTGGAGAAATGCGGAAATCTGTGGACTTACTGCTTTTTGTCAGCTTGGACTCAAATGCCATCCTGGTGCTGTAATACAAGTGAAATATTTATATAATAATATAATAGTTAAAGTGTTCATTCTCAACCTTTGGAGCATCTAAGTATTTCTGTCAGTCTGTCTTCTCATGCACACTAACACACCGCTTGACGCAGTTCTCGATCATGTTGCTCGACATGAGCTGGATGCGACTCTCGAGGTGTTTGGCAAACTCGTCCTCAGGCCAGTGCAGGTCCCTGATGAAAGTCTGGAGGGCGTCCAGCTTCCAGAATAGGTCCTCTGATGTCCCGGAGCCGTTACTGCCATTGATCCAAACACACACACACACAGGTCAGAAAACAAAGGTCACTGCTGTAGAGAGGGGGTGGGAGAGGAGGGGAGGGAGGTGTTGTGGCAGGTGCGGGGGATGATGCTGCTCCTCCACAACTAAACACAGTCAGTTCTCACTCCGACCATATACTGACTGGTCCGTCCAAATGTCTGTCTCAGTTCCTGTTTGCTCAGGTGTTTCTGGACAGTCAGTGTATGGGTAAAGAGGAGCGAGCAGGGTTTACTGTTACAAATCAATAACCATGCTGCAGGGTATGATTATTGACTGGGATGTGAAGTGGCCACATGCAGGTAAAGTCACTGCAGATACAGCAGCTAATCACACTGTGTCAAGACAAAGGAGTAGGGAATGGCGACGTGAGGGAGGGCTTGTAAAAATAGCATTTATTGTCTCTTTCCACAAAAAAACCCCTCCAAATTCATCATCACAGGCCCTCTCTCAACGTGCATGTCCCCAGGCTACTGGGGCCCCTGGAAGAACTACAAACCATGCAGACCGTTTGGGGCACCCTGAGTAGAGCTCATTGGGAAAATGCCCGCAGGAGAGATGTGGAGTCAGGAGAGGAGGTGAAAAAACGGAAAGAGGTCTGGACACCATCTACCCAGCCTCTCCACGCTATCGCCTCCAATCCAACACAACTCTCCGAATCAGACTACTAGCAGGCGGTCAAGGTCAGAGATGAACCTAAGGCCACGTACGATATACAGTGATATAAAGCAAATGTCAGTGGACGACAACTCTGGGGAGATACATATTTCGTAGAACGGAGATATTGACTTGCAAATGTTTTCAAATTCCGGGACATATTCTTGCACAGTAAATCCCCAAACAGCTTCAAAGCAATGTATTATATCAATATATGTAGATGTGTTGTTTTTGGTTTTTGGTTTTGGCCTGTATCTCCACACCTCAGCTCAACAGCATGCATGTTGAGACAAATGAGAGCGTTTCAGCCTCTCATTTTAGAAAGCAGAACCCCATCTGCTCTAACACCTCTCAGAGTGCTCTTGGCATGAACATGGACATCACAACGTATTCACATAAGATAAAACATACTGTAATGGATCTTTGTAAAATTAGATTTTGTGTAACATTTCATTTCAAGTTGGAGACATACAGAAAAAAATGTTGCTATACTTTTTTTTATTTCATTGTTTCATTTTTGAATGATCTTTGGCTGAGGGCATCTTCATACCAAGGCAGTCTCTGCTTGCTTAATATTTCTAAAGTAAACTAGTTGAATACACACTCAGAGTCATATATAGCAGCCATCCATGACGGGGTAGAAAAGCTAGGCATTTGTGGAAGGTTAACTGATAGTCCTGCTACTGGCACTGGCAGATTTGGTACTTTGGGAATTTGGAGGTTCACATTTGGTAGATTCACATTGGGCAGATTACTTGTTAAACTCCTGCAGAAAAGACAGACAAAAAGAAAAAAAGAATCCATAACAGTGGTGTGGGAGTTGCAGAAAGCCATGTAACACTCATCATAAAAGTAACGCAAAATCTGAAATCAGGTGAAGACAGGAATGTACAGTAGCACACATAAACAAGACCGACAGTAATTGTCAAAGACGAAGACCTACAGTGTAAAGAGGGCTGGACTCAGGATGCACACATATACTGTATTAAATGCAGTTGAGAGGGAGAAGCAACAAAATACTGAAAAGAATAAACATAAATACAGAGAAGAAAAAAAACCTTTTACCTTAAAATTTAAATATAATCTTTGCAATAAAAAAGGCAAAAGCAAAACATGTGAAAGCCACAACAAATGAATTATAACAGCAACATAACCGACTGGAGGCCTTTTGTTTCTGGCAACATGTCAAAGCACACATTATGAAGGTTAGTTCACAAAACCAAACAACAGACATATTAGGTGTTGCCCTGACCCCAAAGTGTCGGAAAGAAATTGGTAAGACACATACATTAGCCAAAGACTATTTTCAGAATAAATAACCTATTTCTTTCACAGAAAAAATAGGTTATTCAGCCCACTCTTGGCTCATTCTTTAAAAGGGAACCTACAGGAAGCCTTGGTGAACATTACAGCTGCTCTCGCAGACTTCTCAGCCTCCACGCAGTCACTCTGTCATCTGAATATGAAAGTCTTGCATCTCCAACCATCCTACAGCCTAGCTATAAAGACAAAGGCTCCTTACTTTACAGGCTCCCAGGACTCTCGCTCAAAGCCCTTGTGAATTGACTGTGCGATGGAGGACTCCATCAGATCCACATATCTAACCACCAGAGGAGCATACAGATCCTGAAGGTGTTTGTGGAACTTTCCATTGCACAGATGATCTGTGCGGAAAAAAAAGAGGTAGCGACAGGAAAATATTAGTGTCTTTGTTGAAGCATGAAAAAAGGGGCTACAAAATCAATGCGGGGCAAGTGTAGGAGCTTACAGTCTGTGCGGAGGAAGTCGTTGAGCAGCTGGAAGAGGGGGAAGCTGTCCCAGCTCTCAGGGGACTGGATCTCCAGAGCGGCATCCATGTCGATGGCATAGAGGGCCAGGAAGTTTTCTGCATGCTCCACCATGAGGTCTGTCCACCATGCAAACGCCTAGAGACACAGCAGGGGGGAAAGCAAACAGGTGAACAAGGGTTCCAGTTAAGAGATGAGATGACATAAGGAAGAAAGACAAGGAAGGAGGGAATAATACACGCAACTGGAGCTCACCGGGTCTTCAAAGGAAATACTACTGGCGTCGTGTGTATGTTAATGGAATAGTTCAACATATTGGGAAATACGCTTATTTGCTTTCTTGCAGAGAGTCAGATGATAAGCTTAATACCTCTCTCATGTGTGTCCATTAAATATGAAGCAAGAACCAGCAGCCAATTAGCTTAAAGCATAAATACTGGAAACAGGGAAACAGCTGGCCTGGCTCTATCCAAAGGTTAAAAAAAGTCCACTTACCAACAGCTCACTAATTAACACTTTATATCTGGTTTGTTTAATCTGCATAAAACCCAAGACATTTTTTTGAAATAACACTACAACACTTTTACGGGGAGTTACGTCCAGGAAGTCGCTGCGCCCAGCCAAGAAATAGTCAAACATGTAATCATACATAACATTAAACAAACGAGATATAACTTTGTGAGCTGAGTAGGCGGATTTTTTATTTATTTGGACGGAGCTCGGGTAGCTGAGTCCCCTTGCTCCCAGTCTTTATGGCAAGCTAAACTAAGCGGGTGCTGGCTATAGCTTCATACTTGACTGACAGATATTAAAGTGGTATTGATGTTCTCATCTAACTCTTGGCAAGAAAGTGAAAGTGTGCAATCCCCTACAATGTCAAACTATTCTTTTAAGTATGCATTAAATGACCTCTGCTCTTGTGTTTAAGGAGGGACTGTCTCCTGCTGTATGTGGACTTTGCCGAAATTGGTGGGTATTTCCTTTCAAACTGTTTTCACAGAAAGAAAAGGACATATCATCACACCTGTCTGTATTATTTGTGTATATTGTGCGGCATATGTGCGTGTTTCCTATCGCATACTCTTGAGATATTATCCACTGCTCTTATTGATTTGGACCTTCAGGTGGGACTTAATGTAAATTAAGTTTATATGTGGTGAAAGAATCACACAATAGGGTTGCATGTCCGTGCATTGTTATAGTCATGATAGTATCTATAGTTTTAAGGGAAAGGTGCTTTTTTCATGCAAATGTGGAGCTCTCTGCATGCTTTTTCTCTCAAGCTAAGAGATTAGCGGGTCCACCATTCACATCACTGACAAACCCATAGCCTACTAGATGTGAATGTGACTCATGCACATCTTCAACTAGGCAGACCAAAGACTGCAGCACGCAGCATATCTAGTGTTGGGGTGTGTTTGCTCCAATTAGTTAAGTAAGTCTGAGATTCAGCCGACCGTTTTCTAGCACAGTCAGGACTTCCGCGCCCTTTGACAGCAGAAGTACAATAGTTGCTTTGCTGGCAGTCTTGGCTTGGCTTATTTGCTTATCATTCAGACTAATATGTTGCCAAGTTCAATAAGTGAAGCTTGATCTTTCCAAGTTATGCTGCATGCTTTATTTTACAGTTTTTCAGTTATATTCCCATTTTGGCTCAACCACCACAGTGGCAGTCAACACCTTACTTACCTGTCTACTTACCTGCCCACTATCAAACATTTAAAAAGCTTGACAGTTCTAGTGTTAAAGAAACAGGCAGCAAACAAAGCTCTTCTCCATCACATTCAAGGAGAGATATCTCTTTTGGTGGACGGGGGAGGTTAAAGGGGAGGACTTTAAAAGCTTCCAACAGGTGAGGGAGGGGGGAAACGCTCAAAGGTCGGCAGGCAGAGTGGCCTCCAACCTTTGACAGGAGTTAAGGGACGCATACAGGACCCTGAGAGCTCTAAGGACGACCGGGTGTTCAATCAGACAGACTATTGTGCTGTTTCAAAGCAGGCGTGTCAAGGGACAATTCCTGAGGGAGTGTACTGATGCTGAGGGGGGAGTAGACTTGGCATCATCTACTGGACATGCACAGAGCATTATGGGAGTTTCCCATTCAACTTTACTACATACCTCTTTTCCCTGCTTGAACAGTCACCAATCATATGACAGTGAGAACACAGGAAGATGTACAGAACAATAATGTATTTTTGAGGCATTTTCTTCTTCTTAAAGGGTTTTTAACTAAGAATAGACAGCAGAGAGAGATGGAAGAGGAGAAGCTGGGGAAGTAATGCTTGAACAAGTGTGGACTGTGAAATTAATTGTTGGATGGAGGGGAAACAAATGTTTATGGTGGATCAAACTTCAACGGTTCACATGGAGCATACTTTGGGAAATTTACTGGTTCAGCATGCTTGGAGAGAAAGGAAACCTCTTTATGGCCCGATGAACATGCTTTATGATCACATTTATGTTGCGCAAGCTACAGTGCCTTTTCATTTTTAAACAAGTTTGCTCTCACATCTGTGCCTACAAACCCACCCATTGCTACAGTGTCTATGATTCTCTGCCTAGAAAGGTGCCTCTTGCCATAGTGGCGCACATGCCAAACAAGGGGGGTCGTGATGGGGACTGAAGAGGAAAAAGAAATAAAAATACTGTACCGATTGATCTCCAGAACTTGTGACTGCCGCCTGTCAAGCATATTCAGAGAGATACAATAAATCTGCTTTATCTGGATATTCTGAGATCATACTGGATCACCTTCAGTTCTACACAACTACACATACTCATCATGCTTTCCTATCAGCTCAATGTTTAAAGCAGCAAACAGGATGTAATGAGGACACTATTTTCAGTGGTGGAAAGAAAGAAAGTACATTTACTCAAGTATAAATATGAGGTACTTAACTTGAGAAATTACATTTATGCTACTTTATATTTTATCTACTACATTTCAGAGGGGAATGTACTTTTTACTACATTAACAGCTACAGTTAGTTTATCTGACAGCTAGTTACATTTTACATACAAAAAACACTTATAAAATCATAAAATATAAAAATAATTATAAATTAAACCAGTGCGTTCTAATATTTTTTGCTTGTAAACCCTCACAAAAAGCATGTTGTGGATGTGAATACTCTCTAAAGTTCTCAGGTTTCATTTGAATAACTGTTTGGAATGGTGAAGAGGTGGAGTTATTCATAATTTCAAATATAAATAATAACAAAAACTAGATTAAATTAAATCTAGTAATAACATACAAAAAGGTGAAGCAGGCCCCATTAATCTTCTCACGTTATTGTCTCTCATTGATGCATCAATATTAACAGGTGGGGTAAGCGATTCTAGAGAAATCCAACTCTCCTGCTACTATAGCTAACATCACAACAACAGTCTGTCTTGAAGAACTAGAAAGTAAGCAGAATGTCTGAATGAGCAAGTCATTTAATGTTTCCTGGAACAAATTGCGGCAGGAATAGTGTTGTGTGGATCGGCCAGAGTCACTGTTTCCCATTTACAGAGCCAGGGCGGTGAACACCCCAGCCGCACAGAACGGACAGCTAAAGTGAAGAGATATTCGCTGAATTTGAGAAAAAGACATATTGGATTAGAATCACTTAACCCACCTTCAACAATCTCCTAATGCAATATATATTCATATATCATTCACAGGGGACATTTTCTACTTTTGTAGTTCTACTTAGGTAGGACTTCTAATGGTGATTCAGTACATTGTTGTATTGGTACTCAAGTAAAAGATCTGAGTACTTCATCCACCACCAGCTATTTTGTCTTCTAATTCTGCCAAAAGGGAAACTTCACAATATTAAGAGCGCACAGCAGCTGCGAGTGAAGTGTATTAGCCTGAATTATTGTTTTACATTCTGTTTGCCTTCCTCCCTTCTGTTTATTCTGGACTACCATGAATTAAATATTACAATTTTCCAACGCTTTCAACGGCTTATGTAACGTAGCAACACTGAGCTGTGAACTGTGATTAGGGGGAAGAACTGCACACATTATATCATTCTCTGTCTAATTTACAGTCTCTGCTCAAACATAGTGCTCTGATTCAATGCAGCCATGGTCTGTCGAACACCAATTAGAGCTTTCCTAAATTAAATTCATCTTTGAAAGGGTTTTTATTTTTTTCAGTTATCATAGATGAAAGCAGCTTTATTTATAGAAGGCTGATAATAAGACTAACTCCCTGTTGTAGGGCGGAGTGAGATAAGAGGGAGAGTATAGAGGGAAAGTGTTTTGAGGAGGAGAGGAGGAGAGGGTTCTCACTCACCTCCGCATGGTGTTCCTGGTTCTGCTGGAGGACCTCTATGACTAACTCCGCCAGGCGAATTGTTTCCTCCAGCTTTTTGGCAGGCGTGACTAAGCGGCCTACGTTCTCTGAGACAAAAGGATGAGGGTGAGGGATGAGTGGTTAGTCAAGCACAGAGAAGGATTCCAGGGGGATTTTTATGACTATTCAGATTTTTCCTGTCTATATTTTCGACCGCTTAATAAAAGTATAAACACAGCGTTTACACTGTGATGTTTACCTACCATACCCCCATAACAAGTAAAGTGTGTTCCCACTTATATGCATTTTGGGTTGCATGACATAAAGCAACAGAACTGATGTGTTTGTAGGATAATCAGACTTATGTTGGAAGAGTATCAGGAACAAGAATAGTGGCGTTGAGATGGAGGTGCAATGTGGTATCAAAAACATGCATATTGTGAAGCGGAACTGAATAAGCCATCTGTCGCATGGCATGCTAAAGAAAAACACTCAACGAACACACACTGTAAAAATAATTCATTACTTCTGTTTAAAGTTTTCCATCTTATACATATTTTCAAATAATATCCAAATATAGATCTAATACTAATAGACTAAAACTTTGTACTTCTTTTTACATTCTACTTATGTTGCTGGAATTAGTTAAAAAAAAAAAAAGACAATAATTTAATCCATATCTGTGCACATATTTTTTTAAAAACAAAATATATTTACCCAAATGGCATTTATAGACATTGTGTCATCTTTCAGCCGTGCATTATCAAATTATAATGAATTGCATCTATTTATATAATTTCTAGACAATACTACATAAAATTACTTGAAGCAGGTTGTATATTTTGTGGGTAAAAGCACTCAAATCCATTTTGATGCAAAAGGAATCATGTGTTTGGACCATTAGTTGCTTTAAGAGTGTTATTCCTTTTAAATCAGATGTTATCTTAAAAGTTAAGAAGCGAGTTACCAGTCATTTGAATAAATGACATCAGATGTGTTTTAGTGAATATTTTTACAGTGTGATGATGTTGGATTTGCCATCAACTAAAGTTTTGTGTGCTAAAAACTGCTTTGGCCCTCTTTCTATTTTATGAACGTTGGTCTATAATTTGCAAAAGCTCCAAATCACTTGCTTGTGCCTTTGCTGACAGAATGATCTGATAAGACATGTCATGAAATGGGATTATTCAAACAGCACGACTATGTGAAATGACAAGCGTGTCCTTTGAACATGGAGCTGAATGGCTACATAAATCTGAAATCAAAAGCACATATATACGTAACTCTACATGAAACAGTAGTGATCTTTCGACTGCAGTTCTGACTGGGGGTCTTTTGTTGCTTCTGCTATTATCTTACTAAGTAGCAGCATTTTCTCAAATATTCCTCAGGTATTTCTATTCAAGCCAAATGTAAAACAGGTATCTATTTTGGGGTCCAGGTTGTAAAATAGATTAAAGGAATTTAGGTTATACTTTAAATCCTCATGTAGAGTTTATCATCAGGGGAAATCTGAGATATCTACAGTAAAGAGTGGATATCATCCTTGAGTCATTGTCTACGGGGACATTTCATTAATGGATGGATCACATGGACTTTTATTACAGTAAATATATATTCTGTGGTCATAATGCCATGTGAAGGGGAGCACTGTGAGCAGATCTGAAAAAATGGTCTGGAGGAAAATCATAGCAGGCCTTTGTGTCTTTATAAGCATCAGAAGCTATACACTATATAATATATCTATTAACGCGCACTTTCTTTTTAGATTGCATTGTTCAAATACAGAACACCAATATCCAATGTGACTACTGTGGACTCTTAAAGGGCCAGTTCAGCACCATAAAAGAAACAGACAAACAAGCTATAAAAATTCTGAGGTATTTAGTCATGCAAATATTGTTTATTATGCATTTTATTATGTTTGGCATTATATGCTTACATCAATGTGTGTTCTATGTTTCAGCTGACTGTGAGCCAAATTTCCCCTTGGGGACAATACAGTTAAGCTGTAGTTGAAGTGTAAGGTGCAATAAAACCATAACAATCTGCATGACTACACACCACAAAGGTAGGAAAAGTTGGGGGGTTTGTTTGTTTACTTTCTTTGGAATATGGTTAGATAGACCCTTTAAGTATCTAAAATGACTTTTGATTTAAATGTATGACCATATACAGTAATATATGATATTAATAAAACTCATGTACATATACAATCCCATTATCAAAAGTATGATCTTTTGTTGACATGTATGCTGATGTGTGTTCCATTTGATGATGACGGTTACATTAAAAAGTTGCTTATGTCACTCTTTTTCCTTTTTAACTTCAACATGTAGGCAAATATGTGACTTGTTCATTTTGTAAGAGATTGTATTACTCTATTTTTTCTGCAAAAATGTTGCTTAAATATATTCTTCAGCCACATTCAACCACTTAACCACATAATTGTTCTGTGAGCAGAACAGTGGACTAAAGCTATATTAAATGGAAATACAACTTCCACAACAATCTAAATAGTCTTGAACCATATCTGGAAAGATATAGAGCAATACAATCTCCTGTCTAATTTATAAAAAGATATGCTTAACACATGCCAAGACATTTGAGAACTTGAATGAGTGTTTATATTACAAGTTGCATAATACACTGTATGGAAGATGTGCTATAAGTAAATTCTGTGCATGCATATGTTTGATATCACAAAATACATGTGAGTGTGAAGAGGAGAGGGGTTGGGTCTGTGTGCATGTACGTGTTTGTGTGCACTGTGGCTAAACCACAGGCTAAACATGGGTTCACCTGGATCCTTTTGATCCTTTTGACCTTTCTCAACTTCAGCGAGAAAAAAGGGAGAGAAAAGATAAAGAGGAGATGTTTAGAATTAGCACGGTTCTAGGGTTATTGTCATGTTCCAGGAAGGGGGGGGGGGGGGAGGGCTCAGGGATGACCCTTTCAAAGAATCTGCTGGGACGATTTCTGCTCCTGGGAGTGAGGTTTCTTGGCAACAGACAAACGTCACAAACATACAATTAAAAAACAGAAACGCTGAAATATTAGCCTGTGGAAAATTGGAAATTAAAATAGTGATAAGATGTTGGTTAACAAACAGACAACGCTTAGACTGTCGTAAACAGGTAAGACACACAAACAGCTGCCAGGATCATAGACAGGACACACTGAGTGACTTAATACACACACAGGAGCTGTTAAATCCATACATCCTACCCTGTCCTGTCCTCCCCATAAAATAGCTCAGTCGACAGATGGTCCTTCACTATCTGTGGTGTCACGATGGGAAAAAAGGCCTACCTGTTCGGCACAGCACACCACTGACATACAGGGTCAGACCAAATGACTGGAGGAGATAACAATGTAAGCAATGTAAAAATGCATTCAAATCAAAGGAACCAAAAGAAAGAAGCTTACAGATCAGACTGCTCATTCATGTCCATCACAAACAGATGGTACTAAAAAAAAACAAGGACCCCGACTGATTCAGTGGCACTGCTCAGATCTCACTCTCACAGACAAAAGGCACAGGGAAAAAAAACAAGCATGGCAGGAGCAACATCTCTGAAGAAAGAGAAGTGGCAGGAGGGGGATGAGGTGACAGAGCGCTTAAAAGGAGGAGGAGAAGGAGAGAGACTGGGGGACAGGATGATGAAGGTACTCACGGATGGTTAAATCCATCACTTGAGACGCCAAGCAGAAGACAGGGTGCTCAAACATTTCCCTCCTTTTCCCTATAAAAAAGGATTGGTGCATGCAAGAGGCTGGGGTCAGAGGTGGGAAGGCTAGAGGTCAGAGGCTGATGGGAAGAGGGCTGTCCAGGTGAAAATGACATTCTGGTGGGCAGGAGGCCCGGTAACAAAGCCAAATGTTTGGTTTATTTTGAAAGAGGAGCCTCACAAGGACAGTGGGAAGTAAATTCCCATAGCATGGCAAGATAGTAAGGTGTGAATCCTTAGTATCTTTAGCACCCTGCGGGATTTCTTTCAAGGCATAAACAACATCAGAGTTTTATATGTAAATATGTATATTATCTATCTATGCATTTAATGGGTATACTGGAAGAAAAGACACAGCAAGAGAGAACAAGACATTATAAAATGTCTTGTCATTGATGTAATTTTCAAAATGTAATCCATGCCAATAAAGAAAGGCCATGTTGTTATGTCTCAAAGCACATGCAGGTGGCTGATGCTGGTTTGTAGGCATTCAATCCCAGCATTCCTTCGGTTAAAAGCTACTTATCACATAGTCACAGAGGTTAAGTAAAATGATAACTGTGGCAAAGCCCACAACTGTGAGAGAGGAGGGGTCAAAAAGCAGAGCAGACAGTGAGAACATAAGACAGAAGTGACAGGAGAGCTGCTGGTATTTCAAGGCAGGGGTGTAAAGGGGGGGCAGAAATCAGAGAGGTAAGAGCTACAGTAAGATAGTGGGAGAGGGGGAGTGTGCATCAACATTCAGTTAAGCTGAACTCACAGTCCAATCATCAAATGTCAGAGGCTGGGATACTACACAGCTTGAATAGTCAAGGCAAAATGAGAGAGATCAGCACATCAATAGATTTCAGGGCTTTGGATTTGAATGCATTTTTACTCACACACCTCTACACATAAGCCAACTTGACCTACAGAACAGCACAGAACTAAAGCAGGCCTGAAACAAAGGAGAGAGTTATTGGACTGAGAGACAGAAAGTGACTGACAAAACTGCCACAAATCATTTGGGATATGGACACAAATATACCATATACCAAATGAATTCACCGTGAGAAAGTAAAGAAATAACAGTGTCTGTTTTTCTGTTTTATTTCACACACATTTCACTATAAAACAATACAAAATGAGTACATTGCATACGCTGACATTTTAATGACCAGTATGATTAACACATTCACTCCAGCAGTCATTACGTGATGTTGTGTGTTTCTGGTTACCTTCAATTTTAGCATATTCTTGAATCCGCTGGTAGTTGAGCTGAGCGGCCTGCTCCAAACATTTACGGATCACTCCTTTAACTTCTTCTTGTGGAACTGGGGTCACAATGTCCTTCATCAGGACCTACAGGCCACATTATAGAGAAATTATGTAACCTGTTTTGGTTAGATCACAGTTGTTGTTTCATGGGGTATAAAATGCTTTTTAAAAAATTTTCACAAACCCTCTCCAGCAAAGATAAAGTGGCCTTCAGAGCTCCCTCTGGGCGACCGAAGGGGAAACAATATCTACAAGAGATGATGTGGACAGAAAATATAATAACAGTGGGAAAATACCATTATGCATCTTATTTTGTGACTTGAGGAAATGTGCTGCTGTTGAGTTGGCAGTCACCTGAAATTTACAATATGGTTTTCCAATATCACGCGCAACCGCTCCTTGATTTCCTCAAAGCGCTCCTTCTCGTCCACCTTCACTGTGCTCAGCCCATCTGGCCTATGAGGATCACACCCACACACTTTAACCCAGCTGAAACCCTGCAGAGGTTCAAGTTATGCAACCGCTCATCTGAGTCCAACAGAAGCAAAAACAAAACACTGGCTGAAAGCTTCCAGCTCCCAGGGAACTGACTGCAAATTGTGTGAGATTTGTTTCTTGAGTTCCCTTTGTTTTACGCATAAAAGTAAATGACAGTGTCTCACCTTTTTTGTCCTTGAAAGAGTGGCATTTTGGAATCCTTTCTCTTTCTAAACTTGAATACGCCTGTTCGTTTAGAGGCAGTGCCTGGATCTGGGCTTTGGCAGCTCTTTGGGGACATTAGGGCCTCATAGCCTAGCGGACCCCAGTAATTGCTGCCCTCTCTGACTTTAATGGACGCATGGGAGGATGAATAATATGGACAGTAAGAGACTATGGCAACAAAGGACAGAGAGAAAATAAAACAAAAATGGTAGAAAACAAAGAAATATGTAGAGATATGCACTTGGTTAACAACAGAACATGTAACACAAAAAGCTGCAAAACTTAATCTTAAAAATAACATAAAAACAAACAAACATAAATATGGCACATTTACATAAATGGAAGACAAAAAAAGGATGCTTCCAAACAGGCTGACTTTTCTATTCTGTTCTTGTCCACTGTTTATGGAAATATAGTGTGCCCACCTACTCTGTACAGCCGGTTCAGTTTGCCTAAAGGAATACATTTCATATTTGTTTCAGATGAGATGTGTTCTTAATGTGTTTTCAAATTCTGTTCATCAATGTCACTTACAAAGCACAAACAAGAAGGGATTAGGGCACACCTGTTCCCATGGACATGGGAGGCACAAAAAGCGAAGCTGTAGTGAAGAAGAGTGGGGTCAATAATAGCCCCACTTTCTGCTCTTTCCAGTAGGTCACGCAGGTAACACAGATGTCTGTGACAACCTCGAACTCCGTTCCTGGCACAGTACTCATCCAAGACAAACACCTGGCCTGGGCTAAACCACCCCTGCACAATGTGAACACAGACAGGGATTGCATTACTGCATATCAGCTATCAAAAACACCCCACCGCCATAAATGTCTCATGTGGTAATGATATAACGGACTCACCAAGCAGCAGAAGGTGTCACTGAGCCTGTGGTCCAACGTGAGTCGCTGCACCATCTCAAAAAGGGAGGCGTGGTCAAAGCTACAGGGGTTAGCGGAGATAAACTCATCCATGCCATGTTTCTGAGCTCTGTCAGCATCTATCCAGCCAACGGCACAGGGAAAAGAATACGGTTCAGAGGAGAGGGCATCAGTGAGGCACAGGCAAACAGCAAGTCTTCGTCACGACACAGAAACACCAAGGATTTTTTTATTGTGCTACTTCTAAGGGCAAATTATAAACACTTACAGCTTACATTGTCAACTTGCATTCTGTCAGACAGCGTAAAGAGATTTGAAGTATTGGTGGATGAGATTCTATCGATCTTCTATTGTATGTGCATGCATGCGTCTTGGTATGTCACATTCCCTGATGTTTTGCAGGGGAAATAAATCTTTAAATATCCAAAACATGTTTGAAAAAGTGCTGGTTAGATAGAATTGGATGCATTCTTCTTAATGTATTCAATAGATTCTGCCATTCGCGATTGTTTAATGTCACTCAGGTCCTGACAAATATTGGGACGTGTGCTAATAAAAAAGACAGAAATACGGCAAAAGAATAATTAATCTGAACACACTTTAATGATACAGTATAAAGTGCTTATTCAAGAAAAAAGCTAGTCTGGAGATTTGCATATTTTTCTCCAGTTATGGATCCTTGAAAGTCATACTCTTTCAGATTTTCTTTTGTTTGTCTTACTTCATAAATTTTGCCATTAACCTTCTCTGTATCAAGAGAACATTTTTTTAGACTTTAATAAAAACCTGCTTTGTGAAATTCAATGAAGAAAGAACATTAGTAACATCAACTTGTGTAAAAAAAAAAAAAAAAAAAAAAAAACACATAAAGAAACTATAATGAAACTCAGTAAATATGGATGAGCAAAACATTGATGGAATAATCCATTTTTTACTCATAGATAACATCTACTAACTAAACTGCCCATAATTTCTTGAGCTGGGTAAATAATACAGCTGTCAGAGACAAAATGATGGGGACAAGGATGATTCAAAATAGATGAGAGATGCAGTCATGTCCTCGGTGTGAGTGACAGGTGTCATGTCTATGATACACTGACATGAGTGATGATGATTCGGGGGTGGGGATGGGAAGTGGCCTGATCTTGGCTGGGCAGGGCCGGGGTACCGAACAGAGCAAAAGTGACATCTGTCAACCTCCAGGTCAGTGAGAGGGAAAGGGAACAAGTGTAATGCGAGTGCTAAACATTCACTGAAATTTGCTTTGCTTTATTAAAGAAAAAGAAAAATAATAAGGTATACTTTGGGAAATGTTCTTATTTTTACTCTATTCTGAGAAGGAAAACCTGTGAGACAAAAAGTAAAATGTGGACCATCAAAATAAGAGATTGTTCGAGGAAGAGGGACAAGACAGGCACAATAAGTATGTAAAAGAGGAGGACAGTTAACATGTGAGGGCTAGAAACACTGAGAGAAGACAGTCAATGGCAATAGATGTGAACCCAGTGCTGGATGAGAAGACAGTGACTGAATGGAGGAGGAGTTGATGGGTAAGACTACCTTTTAATGGGACAATAAGACAGTGGTCAAACAACTACTGGACAAAAGAGATGACTGCCAGAAGAAGATTCACTCAGCACCAAGTTAGACAGGAAGTGATGTGGTGGATCAGTGTTGAGATAGTGAGAAAACATCCACAGAGTGAACACAAGGTGCCTGGGGTTGGGCTATGACACATAGTGAGTGGGCTACATCTCCTTTGGTTGGATTAAATGAGGAAATGGAGTTTAAGTCCAGAATACACTCAATATTACAGTAACATTACAATAATTATAATGACTTCAACCATAAATAAAATGACCAAATTCCCAAAGTGAATAGGCGAGTACTTTTGCATACATATATAAATTATCACATGCTGGAGAACAGTGTGACTTTTCATTGAGCTTTTAAATGTCATGCACATCTGCTGACCCATTTTCAAATTTGCATTTTTTTCTCTCTTTTTTTGGCATTCCTTTTTTTTTTCTCTACGCATTTGCAAGTTGACAATACTTGAATATGTTGCAGTGTATTCATGATCTCTACAGAGCACACTAACAGGCATACCACTACCGGAGATCTCTAATAGGGTAGCAATACAATTTGGTGCAAGTACATGGGTAAATAGCATGAAGCCGACAGAGGCAAAACTGTATCATTCTCTGGGAGATGGGGGAAATGAATGAAAACTCCTGTATTTGTACAAAAGTATGGACACATGACACAGGTGTTCTCCTATTCAGGCAAACAAAGGGCAGTCAAAAGAAATCAAAATGAGATCTCTCCTTGCTGGAGGTGTAACACCGGGTCTAGCCTCTTTCTACAGGCCCGTCTACCGTAGGAGGAATGAGGGGAGTCCGGAGTATTTTATCGTAAGAAGAGGCGGCATTAGCTACTCCTTGTCTTTGGCATTCAGAATACTCCGCATACATATTTGCCAACTCTCATCAAGAAAAGTTCAAAGAAAAAGAACTAAAAGCATTTGAGCCCTCTGAGGTAAAGCATGATCAACACTTAGGAAGTGTCAAAACAAATTTCACTCATGCATGAAATATATTTTTAAAAATAACATCACAGACTGCCATCATCATTCACACTTTATCTACACTTCTATCTTTGAACACATTTATATAAGCATCTGATATGTTCTAGGTTTCATTTAACTGCTATAAAATAACCACCAGTTTGCACCAGGTCTTCAAATTTATATAAAAATTATTGTACACATTAAATCTTTCTCATAACTTATGTCGCGTTTTATCATCATATTGCTTTACTCTGAGGGATCCAGTCACCAATATGAATTAAGAGAGAAGGCAATTATGCAGTAACAACTATAATATCAACTTTTACCATTACTGAGTCAAATAATAAGTTCTTAGAATAAAATACATGCATCCTATACTGGCACGAATGGATGCTTATACTTTGATCCTCGAATTGAGGTTGTCAAAAACAAAAAGTTATCAACTAATATCTAAGACATGAGGCGAGACGTGAAAAAGGAGAACAGGGAAAGAAGAGAGAAAGAACGTTGCATTTGTCAGATAATCAGCGGGGATTATCTGAGCTGTGCCGGCTACAGGGAAGCACTTACCCTTGAGTCCAGCTAGAAGACAGCAGGGTAAGAAGGGACAAACCAGAATAACATAAAGACTAGCAACAAGGCTGGAGGAGAGCAATCACGAGAGACCCTGACCTAGCAGCTGCATTACTCAAGAAGGGTACAGGCAAAGCATGAAGAAGAAAACACAACTCAAAAACAACAACCTATACCAACATGAGAGTTTGTGGGCGGTGGTGTGTGAGAGTACATGTGAGGATATGTGAACTTGACAACACATGTTGAGGCATATAAAAGAGAGAGTAACAGAAAGACAGAGAGAGAGAGAGAGAGAGAGAGACAGAGAGAGACAGAGGGAGACAGAGAGAGACAGAGGGAGGAAGAGAGAATTTACAATCCTCATCACTCCACTGCAGTTTATTTATTCTGGATTACGGACAAGTACTTAAGGAGTCAAGAGCTACACGTTAAGTACTGTCACTCTGTATAACCGCAGATCAAACAGAAGGCTTACTTTTAAAAGGGACATTGGCAAACACATACACTTCCCCGATAAAGTAAACCCCAAGTCAGTTTTATGTGCAAAAGATGCCTGTGTCTTTTTTAAAAGGACAGAGACTATGAAGGTCCTGGAAAGGTTGAAATAAATCAAGTGGCGACACTGTTGATGAAATTTAAAGATGCTTTAAAGGAGTACTCCACTGATTTCAGACAAAGTTTGTCAAGTCCCATTCGGATTGGCTTTATTTCTCTAGAGGAGGTAGGGTGATTTTAACATTACCTGCACTGGTCAGTGATTTTAATCCCGTCTGGAGAACACAGTACATGGGTAATTTTTCACCCACAATCCCAGCAGTAATTACAACGAGAATGAACTACTGTTTTTCAGGGAATTCACTGGTCCTTCTGTAATTTAAAGTCCGTCAAGAGCGATGTTCTTTTATTTTAGTGTGGATCTCTGAGTTTTTTTAAGCGTGCAGAGCTGCTTGTCCTTCTACTTTATTTAAATTTTTTGTTAATCAGCTCAGAATGAAATTAAGTCAGTTGGAATAAGTCAATAATGAACACATCAACACATTTGGGAACCAATATGATGACAAAACTCATAAAATGTGCTATCTGGTCGGCTCCAGTTTGAGGGTTTTTTTGCCTTTATTTATGTTTTGGAAAATTGGCACCTTTAAAAATATGCCAAATTAGCTAATAGCCGTATTGTTGCAATGTACCCATGTATGTACAAACAACTATAACTGGATTACCTTGATACTGCGGAAAACTTAAAAATGTTATTCTTCTTCCGCAAGTTCTGAAGTGGCTTTTTTCTAAACGGCTTTATGGACATTTCTTTGCAATGTACATCGAAGCTAATCATCTCCTCTGGAAGTCAAACTGAATAATATCAATATGTGTTTTATGTCTGTGTGGTAGTATAGTAGAGTGTGTAGAGTATTAACTAACTCCAGGCATTGGGGGTCTAACGAAATGCTAGAGAAAAACGCTATCGAGTTGCATCATGGGAAGGAGGAGTGTTTTTTTGGTTTGGCCCACACTAGAGACTGAGTCAGCTATTTCCCTCTTTATTATTGACCCCCCTTTTTTTTTAAGCTATCTCTCACAAGTTCCTAAACATTACGAAAGTGAAACACAAAATGGAGTAACCCTTTAAGCCTTCTTTGGATAAACATATTATAATTTGTATAATTGTCTGTACAGCCTATTATGCAAATTATATTATAAATTCCACCACAATAATCTTTTCGACATTTATTAGAAAACTTCCAGATGTGATCTGTATTAAGTCACATTCTAGTATGAAACTGTCTGACTGGGGAAGAAATACAGATTTAAAACTTGTGGCGATCACTCAGAACCTTCATAGGACTTGTTTTTGATCAGTCCACTGCAGCAGAGTCAGGAGGCTGTATTATGTTATGGTCCCAGTGCCATTCAAGACCACCAGGGGGTGAAACATGTACGCGTGGTGTGCCACAATGTTTCAGGGAGGGGGGAGGAGGTCTGTGCCACTGTGAGGAGGCTTTGAATGGCAACAGCTGGCATCAGAGGAGTCAACTAACCACAAGAACGATCACATACTGGACAAAGAAACCAATGGAGAAACAACATAGAATTTATGTGATAGGATTCTGAGTAACTGATCCAATTCATGTCTTTATAGTTTTACTCCAACAATTTGATTAACAGATAGTGAAATAAACCTGGGGCTTTTTAAAATTATTACTATACTATTATTATTACTATAACACTGGGGGCCTATTTTTTAGTCTTAGTAAATAATGCCAATTATTTTTTTACATTTCATCTAGGAAAGAAATAAAGACATTGTTCATTGTTTGAGTTGAGAAAATCAATCATTCTTAAACTATGGAGTCAAAAGATGCACACAAAAAGTCATGTTTTTCTGAATAGCAGGATCTATTATTGTGGATTTGTAAAAAAGTATGTGAAGTTCAGTAGCTCAGAAAGGTCTATGTTAGTGTTGTTATGGGCAAATATACTCTAATTTCTCTAAAGTAAGTAAGCGACTGACAGCATAGGTCAAACCCAACTTGAGTATATAAAGATCATGTGAAGAAAAATGTTGCTGGCAGAATTTATGGTGAAAAATAAATAAAAAATATAATATAATCATATAATTTTCCCTTCTTTAATGAGGGGAGACACAAGAGACGGTTACAACAGAAGTTGGTACAGATGCCACACTACTGTAGACACTCTTACCTTCACTTTGCTACCTGACCTGTGGGCTGCTTAGAGGTGCAAGTACAGCGACAGATTGATTAAAACTTAAGACATGTTGTCTGGCTTAACCCATTCAGTGACAAGCGAACCATCTGAGAAACTGTCTCAGAACCCTGGCTGCCTTTACAGCTGCCCTCTAAAGCTACGACTGGATTAAAAGAGGCCTATGGTTAGGACAGGAGCAGCACACCCTGCACTGTCAGTCTAAATTCAACCCCAGCAGGCTTGAATGTTCAAATGTTATGTGTGGTGACCTATTTATTTTTTGAAAGAAAGTGCGCACGCCATGTCCTGCTGCTGTATGATAAATTATTTTTCAGAGTTGGTTGTTCCTTGTGAACAGACTGATGGAATAGCATGGAATTGCACCTTTAAACACTGTGGGAGTGGTGAAAATGAGTGGAAGTCCATCAGATGCTGAAGGGATCTGTGAGATCAAGGCGTGTGTGCGTGCTTGTGTGTTAGTTCTACCAGCACATTTTGTGACTGCAGTGGGGAGCGCATGGCGTGAAACATTATGGGTTAGAGCTTTCACTGCTTTGTGGATGAAAACTGCTTTCTGCATAAGTGACCGTGTTGTGCTTCGGGCTACTTACAGAACTGAGAAATGGGAGCATCCATTTGGGCTGAGGCACCCCCTTTGGAGTTAAGCTTCTGGACCTGAGTGGGCGGGACAGGCTTGTGGGACTGGCCAGTGGCGCGATACATGGCCTGGACCCACAAGATGCGGTCCTGCTCATCATCGCTGGCAAACATCACAGTGTCGCCTTCCTTCACTGCATTGAAGAAGGCCCTGCCACCATCCAAGCCTGAGACAACAGGATGTTAAAGCTCCTTTTATCTTGTGTTATATTGTAATGTCATCATCATATTGTATTTTATTTTTTCTTTCATTACTGTTTTAATGTTTTATTTCTTTAAAAGCCCTTCTAGGGCCAGGTGCTGGAAATTGCTAAAAACACTATGGTACACACATTGGATTGCTGTTTTCAGTTTATCTATGTTAGATGTATTGGTCCCTAATAAAAATAAACCAAATTTAAAAAAAAGAACATGTGGTAAGTGCTTTACAGTAGTTATACCATGTAAAGGTGTGCCTTCTCACCTGGCTGGGGGTCACTGTAGTCCACAGTATACCCATCCAGCTGGAGAAGCTCCTGCGGTTCTGACTTTTTCTCTCTGTAGCTGCACATGGCGAATGTATACTGACTCACCTACAACACAAAGGATGCTGTTATGATCTTGGGAAATTTCAATGACCAAATTAAGAGTCAACACATTTCCTCTTTTCCTGCATATCTGCATATAAACAATACCAATACGTGCAACCTTTCATTCTGGAGATGTTGATATTATGACTCAGTAGTTTAAAGGGAAACGTTTTTATTTTTACAATGACCCACCTGCACAAGAACAAAGAACCGCTTCTTCCAGCGCTTCCAAACATTCTTCCCAAAAGCCCACAGGTATCTGTCAAAACATTGTCCACACACAAGGAAACAAAACCCAGTCCACATGTCACAACAAAAACTGATTGGTGCACATACCTAGTGCACACAAACAGTTCATTAGATTTGATATACAAGATGTGGTTTGCTATAGAATTGAGAATAGTTGAACAACATTCTTTAGATGAATAGCATAATGGTTATATAAATGAAACATGATTCAGGTTGTCTTCAATATTTTGAGTTTTTTGGCAAACTACACACTGGTATCCACCAGGGGGAGTAGTATACCTCCAACTGTTTTTCCATGGTAGGTGACTAGAAATGAGGCCAAGGAGCTGAGAGGGCTGGAGGAAAAACAAGGAAAAATGAAAGGCATACAGGAAAAAACATGGCTATTTGGCAACGTATCTCTTACCCACAGTGTTTCATGTTTTGTGGTTTGTCCATACGTATGGCCAGTTTGATCTTCAGATCTTGGTCAGGGCATGCCTTAGTCACAGTCATCTTATGGAGTTCGGACTGCTTGGGGCTGTTAGGAGTTGGGTGGAGGACAACCTGTGCTCAAATGAAAAAGACAGCCAGAACTTATTCATAATTATCAGTGATTGATCTCATCCTGTGCAACATACAGCAACACCAATCGGTGTGTTTGCAAGGGCTGGTGATTATGTGTGTTTGTGTTTCACATTTTTTGAACGGGAAAGAATCAAGAGAGTCAGGGTAGAGAAGTAGAACAGTGCTTTGCTCTGCCTCCCCAAAGAGGAGGCCTAATCTCTCTTTACTGAGTTAAAGAGCTTTGAGGAAGCCTGCCTTCCTGCCAACGCAACTGCAGTGAGAGTTCAAAGAGCCTTGTCACAGCCAAGGTCACTGCCGCTACAGGGACGTCTGAGGCGGCACTGCTTGACTGCAAACCAGCAACGCCACCTTCATTAACCATCCATCACAGTAACCATACACATTTACGCCTCAGGAAAGTGCAGGGTGGAGAACTGATGAATGTTTCGGCTCTCTCTGCATTTGAAATAATGTTGAAAGATTGGAAATCTGGTGTTAAAAATGGGAAAAGTCAGCCCGCTTTTATCTTCTGAGAGAAGTACAGCAGAACAATTCAATTGGGTACTGGTCAAACACAAGCATAATGTGAAAGTATCAAAATGAGAAGTGTTTGCACAAGCACACACATAATGTGTTGTTCCCTCTTCCAGTACTTGCGAAAATGCTCAAATAAAAATTCAGTGAGACTAGAGCTGAGTTTTTTTCGTAAGTGCAAAAAATTTTGTAATCTCAAAAACCTCTTTCTCATGTTTAACTTGCAAAAAAATTCAAAAGGTTATGTCTGAATCACATTCAAGTTACGGTACACTGGAGACTTAATAAAACCACACAGTGACAGAGTAGAGAGAATTTTAGAAAATTCTTGTGAGACTGGCTCTGTCTGTATTTCTAGGTTTGGTGTTCATTTACGTGACATGTGAGTCCTGATTGCAGTGTTCTCATGGCTGTGTTGAAATCAGAGTATTTATGTGTTGGTAAAAATAAAACAAACAGAATTGTTACCCTGCCCAGTTCTTTGTCCTCCAGTGCCAGCACACCTGTGCTCTCTGTAAACAGTTTCACCTTGACAGCAGGCAGAGGGTGTGTGGTGGTGAAGTCCCCTTGGGTCCCCCAACTGTAAGACACAACAAAAGACACTCTAGAGGTTAACTTCCATGGCAGCACGATAGTCTTCCCACACAATGACTTCATCTCCAGCAATCATTGAATCGCTTTTTTGTCAATAAAAGCTAACACCTGGAAGAGCGATTTCACTTCCTTCCTTTCATTTTTCAACTGAAATCACAGAAAAAGTCAGTAAACAACATCAAATAAAATTACTGGGATTGATTGCTGTGTAAAGCAAATTACACAGATATCAAAGGAATAAAATTCCTGTTTTGAGATCCTTTACGTTAGGAGAGACGCTCACACACACACAGACAGCACAGTATATCGTTTTTACCACAGAAAGACAGATCATGGGGAACTGTCTTTTATAAAAGAAGAAATACTGCAGAGTCACAGATCTACAATATGTCCAAGTCAGGATAAAACCACAGAAGATAAACACACACACTTTATTTTGTCGCACTGTTATTTTCCTAAATGCATTCCTGCTATTTATACACCAGACGTCTTTAAAGCTGCACTTGGCAAGATTTTTATATAACAAAACACCTATCTTATCAGCCAAGCCAATTTTGTGGGTCTGCTACAGAGAGTGGCAGAGAGATGCTACAGACTGGCTAAAATTAACTTCTGCTGTCAAGTGTATTGTATTTCTCGCTGGCATATCTCAAAAACAAGATAATTTACTTATATAGCATCTTTTAAACACAAAGATGAGTCAAAGTTGTTTTAGCATAAAAAAGAAAGTGAGAAAATAAAATAAATGAATGTACAATCAAATGTAATAACATACAAAAACAGACAAAACACAAATAAATAAATAAAAAATTTCACATTTTAAGCAGACAGCATGCTAGATGGAAGACATTCAAGCTCATATTCACACGGAGAGGCAGTTAAAGGTCTCCAGTGCACCTGACCTGCATATTTTTATACTTGGGGAAGAAACCAAAGCACCTGGAGGAAACATGGTGGAGACCCGAACTGAGGCGATAGTCCGATAGTATTGCTCAGCCCTCCCCCTGTAGTTTCAGCTCGTACGGCCCAATCCCAATGTCCACACTAACAGACTCACAGTCTGTGAGGGCTTAGGGCTGCCACTCTCGTGGGCATTTTGAGCTTTGACCTTTGACATTTCGACCTTTTTTAAACCTACATTTCATAGCATTGTGGCGTGAAACACGGAGGTTACCAGAGGAAGCCGGCAGTGAAAGTCTGCTTTGACTTACATGCCGCCAATGGGGGACAATATCCACTGTCCACAGTTCAATGTACATATGCGAACATTGTTTTACAATAGACTCAAGTAAAATATACCTATCTACCTAATGTACCTATCCTGTAAGAGCAAACTAATAATGACTAAACCTCACCACCAGCTACACCTCCACGAGCCCAAAGGATTAAACCAAACAAAACCCACATGGAAAATGCAGTTCATTGTAATCCTGTTACGCAACATATATACGGGCTTTTGTTACTTCTTGCTGCCATGTGGGGCTGCCAACATGTTATGCTGCCTTGTGCAGCCCTAGCAACATAATAGAAATGCCTGAATTCTCTCTCTTTAGTGTGGTACATGGACATGGTGTCAATTTCCAGCCTTGGAAAGCTGTTTTTCTTGTAACCATTTCTAACATTCGTAATTAATTGCAATTTAATGTACACAAAGATGTTGCAGTTCTAACGTGCACAAAGCGCTCATGACGGACTGTGATGGACGGTGACGAGCTAGTGCTGAGCTGTGTTGATTTCAGATGGAAGCATTGTACTGGCATGAAGGTGACCTTGTGGATCAATCTAAGGTCTATTAACGGATGTGACAGTGCTGTGGTCCTACAGCTATTTCTCCAAAATATATCATATATAACTGTGTCTGCTCAAGTGGGTCAAATGGGAAAAAAAGAGCAGAATTACTAGACAATAGAAATAATTGTCTTTGCAACGTTAGCAATTTCAACCCCTTAATCAATTTATCAAAGTAAAGTGTAAAATCACAATAGTAAGCCTGAGCACACAGTTACCAAATACAAGCAATTACTGTATGCAAATAACCTGCAGTAGTTTATATACACTAATACATCAATCTCATGTGTGTTTCTGCATGTTTTTTCCGTGTACACATGTGGGTACCGGTGCACACACGCAGACACACACATACACATGCATAACCCACGCCTTGTTCTCCTCTAATCCCTTCTCTCATTCATGTCCCTCCATCTCTCTCACACTCTCTTCATAAAATGGCTCTTGAATTAGGGAGATCAGAGGAAGACATTTGGGCCCTAAAATAGCATGAATTTGCATGAATGTTTCATGGTCATTTTCTCTTGTATCCTGTGCTGTGCAATACTGGTTCAATAGATGAGAAAAAAGGTAGATATATTTAGTAGAAGATATATTTGCCTTCAGCAGGACACCAGTATTGTTATGAATCTGGTCAAGATGTGAGGTAATAAAATATTTTAGGATACGTGCAAACTGTTCAGACTTTGAAAGGAAAGATGGCAATTTACAAACTATGCCATTTCATTTCATATTTGAGAAACTGTGGGATTACACAATTACTTTTCACACCTTGATCGGTTCAGTCAGAAATCTAGTCAAAAAGGGTTTTTTGTTCAGCTGTGAATCATGAATGACTAAAGTTGCTTTAGTTTAGGGGGTCTGCTGTCAAGGCTCATCCCAATACTACACCAAAATATATATACCGAAAACCTATAATTAATTAAGTGCATGTTCACTATTCTGATAGCAAGAGCAGATTCTGCTGATCTGGACCAAATAATTGATACTTTTCAAGAGGAAAAAAGAAGCAAATTGAGGTTTTGCTTAACTGCACAGTCCCATTTCTTTTAAAATACGGTGTCTCGCATGCAAAGTGCCTTTGAGAGGGAATGATGCTTCATAGCACACAAGCAAGAGCACTGGATATGCCTTCCTACATCCAAGAATACACTGACATTCAGGAAAATTTGGCAATGTAAGCTTACTGCTTTTTCTTGCAAGTAAGGTTTAGTCAGGGCGTCTTAAGCAAATCCACAGGAGGCACCAAAGATCAAAAAAATAATGGGACAGGATCTCAATAGTACAAGTTTAAAATGAACAGTTTTAAATTATTGAAAAGATAGTTAAAAAGATTGAAATTACATTTTCACTTTGGTTGAAATAAATAATTAAAAAGCCTTCTTTGTCTAGAGCCTGTAAGTTACTGCCAGTAGTAATTTATACACAGTCACAGACTGTGGATAAAATGACATTATGTAGGTATGTAAGGAATGGTCTCACATATGTTCTAAAAAATTTGCCCTGCCTGCTCACGGAGGAAGGCATCAGCTGAAATATTTGTGTCTGTTACTCTTGATTGAAGTGGGACTGCTGGCAATACCTGTTAATAATTTCCTTTTCATGTTTTAAAGGTCCGATTTGTATTTAACTATGGCTACCAAACACAAACATAAATGGACCACCATGAAACATAAACATAGAAAAATTTGGGGGACTTTTTGAAAATATGATTCAATATGACTCTAAACTTAGCCAGCTGATGCATTTGATTGTGACATTTTATGTACAGATAACTAAAATGATTCCCAGGCTAGTGTGGAGATATAGTCTCTCCACCTAGTCTTGGGTCTTCCCCGAGGCCTCCTCGCAGCTGGACCTGCCTGGAACACCTCCCTAGGGAGGCTTCCAGGAGGCATCTTTAGCAGACGCCCAAACCACCTCAACTGTGTGGTGTGGAAAATAATTTACACTCAGATGATGTGCACATGCATGGCATACATTCAGGCTCTTACGTTGGCTTGGATGCTTCTGCTTGATCAGTCTGGAGCTTCTCGCCTCCCTCTACCTCCATGGTGCAGTAGACAATCCTGTTCGGAGCCAGAGACTTCAGCCCCTGCACTTCCATGATCACCACCTAGGAAGCACAGACACCACAGTGAAGGTTACAGACGGAGTGAGTGATTCATCTCTTGGAAGAAGTCATAGAGCAAAAAGTCACATGAGCAGGCAGCAAATCCTTCCAGTGTGATAGATATTTTAAAATTGCTTTGCCAGCTACAATCACTATTTACACTTGTAGCCGGTGCCCACATATTACTAAAATGTAGATTTAGGTGGATTTTCTACCACAGCACATAAAGATTACAACCACCCTTCCTGTTAAGTACAACTCTCTATCATCGAAACTGCTTGCAGGCATAATCTACCACATCAAATCTTATACGTAGTCTTTAATCGCTCAGTGAATACAATATAGTACAAACACTGCCAGGGGTATCTCTTATATTGTAGCTGTAAATTCCTAGTGGGACAACCAAAGGCAGAAATATGTGGTGTCAGAATAATACATCTACTTTGAATGAAAGCATCCACCAGATCCACTAAATTTTTCATGTTGGAAGAGAGTAATTTAGCTGGCGCTTTTATCCAAAGCGACTTACAATTGCTATATATGTCAGGGGCCGCACTCCTCTGGAGCGACTAGGGGTTAAGTGTCTTGCTCAGGGACACATTGGTGGATGTCACGGTTGGAATCAAACCCAGGTCTCTCACACCAAGAGCATGTTGGCACACATTAAAAAATCATGACATGAATTTTGATGCAAATGGAAGTCTATCAAAAAACTATAAGAACTAGTTAAATGAGAATATAGGCAATATTCATTTATAGCTGATCTAAAATAAAGTGCTGCATTTATAACATGATTGAAATAGAAAGATTTTTTCACTCTCCAAAAGTACTGTAAAAATTACTACAAAAATCACGAAGTATCTCTGAACGTGATCGCCATACTAATATTTCCATGTTTTTACCCTACAGGGATAAAAAAAAAAATGCTGAAGGATTTGTTCTTTATTAAGGCTGATTCCAAGTAGATCCTCTAAAGAGTCTCCCAGTTTGTTGCTGAGGGATTTCTGGCAGCTGCTGCAGCCAACCACTTGGAAAGTAAACAGACTTGAAAAATGAGCCTTTACCAAAGCACTGTGGAATTACCTCACACAAATAGCTAATTGCTGCTGTTGTGCTAATAACTTCTGCATTCAGAGTCGTGCCCACTTCTGTGCGAAGGATAAGAAAAACAGGGTCATATTCTTTGCACATTATGTACTTCCTGATTCTGAAATGGCACTGCATTATAAGGAAAGAGGTGCGACTGCTCCCTGTTCGGTGGTGATAGCTTAACTCAGACAAGATGATAAAAATATGAGTCACATTCCCCTTTAAAGAGCAGGTAAAACGGTTTGTGTGTGTGTGTGTGTGTGTGTGTGTGTGTGTGTGTGTGTGTTCTTCACATAGCTTCTGTTCAACCCCCTGAACAAGTCTGCTGCTTTCTATACTTAGTTTCAAGCAGACAAGTAGTCGACGACAGCTCTGATTTATGAGTTCTGGTTTAGGTAGATGTAGTTTTGAGTTTAGATATTTTAATGAGAAAATGTTTGCCACTTCCAGCTATAGTTAGAAATCCTGAGAAATGTATATCAAATTGATCACTTTGTAACGCAAGGTGGATTTCACTCACATTTGATTAAACATTCACATCTAGCCTCCTTCCCAATGCACTATACCTCCAAAGTGAAGGACAGAACCACATCGGACTTGGACAGCGTGTTCTCGTCCTCTTGGCCCATGTCGATGATGGAGGTGTTGTGTCCCCGTTTCAGCTTTTGGAGTTTGAACTCCCCTCCCTTGGAAACGGGCATGCTCTCCAGATTGGCCATCAGCTGATTCACCGAGGACTTGAGCTCCTCGATGTACATGGCCTCCATCTCTTTAGACACAAATTTGGGGAACTTACCACCCTGTTGACGAGACAGACCCAGTAAACAATCAAAATCTTGATGAAGGTTGACAAAGAGGTAAATAAATGATTTTCCAATATGCTAAAAGCATGCTAGAAGCAAGATTTGTCTGACTGTCTCTTTTTCAGATGATCAATGCCTAATTTAGCGTAAATAAAATATAGTAAAATGTGTAAAAATACATCCTTTGAAATAGTACAATATTTATAACTGTGGGAGGAAGCTCCCACTATGATGTTTACACAAGTTACACCATTAGTGACATGTGACCTACATAACAAAGCACATTAAAAACAATCCCCCGCTGAGTCTGACTCACCCTGGCAATCTGGTCCGCCATCTGAAGACGACCATCCAGCTCTCTTCTGATCTGTGCAGCCTGCTCGTCCAGGTTGTCCAACTGTTGACATAAAAGGAGAGGAGCAGGTCAGTGAAGTCCACAAATACCTTTTAAATAAGGCAGTGGTCAGGGTCAAAGATCTCCTACATCTCCATGCATCATTTATCTTACCATGAAAGATGAGAAATCCAAGATATCCTTTAATGTGGCACACATTTACATTTATTGTTGATAACGTGTAATGATACATTTAGGGTTTTTTTAGTATTGAAAATTACATGTTAAATAAATATATTTCCTGACCATTTATCCAGGGCCAACCTCCTTGTGACCTGCACAGAGAAGAGCAGGTATAAATGACGAATGGATGGACATCCTGTCCTCCTGACTAGTCACCTCAATGGTTTTAAAACAGTGCAGATAAATTACTAAGTAAAGGAAAATCTGTGATGTCGTTGTTGTCATGAACATTGTTATTGTCATCTTCATTCATGAAATTAAAGGCACCCAGTGAAGTTTTTGACCGCTAGAAGTGCTACAGAGCAGGGTTTTTAAGAGTGGGTACCCATTTTGTTTCACGTACATGACAATATACATGCATGCTTGCGGGCATGCAGTTAACACCATAAACATGCTGCCGTCAGCTTCATGCTATTCTACTGGTCAACTGTCGGTGGTGGTGACACGGAAAGAAGCGCACCAATGCGCTTTCTAAGGCAGAGAAGAGTAAGAATGCAAACTCGCAAATATGGATGTAACATTGAATTATTTAAAATATTAGAAAAATAGGCTTGGCAGATGATTTATGGAGAAGAAAATGCATGTGACACGTTTGGTAGACCTCAAGGACACACAGAGAGTAAGAAAATGGTCAAAATCGATGAAGCAGAACCAGAGATATCATCTTTTTTTATTCCATGCAATCATTCTTGTCAAAGCCTGGCGCCCACATATACTGTATTCTGTTTCCCCAGGACCAGTAAATAGACTTCGACGTGAGAAATCAGTGGAATTCCCCTTTAATGTAAAAAATGTGTTCATTTGGCCCCCCTTAGATATCAGTCATTTAAATCCGGCTATACCTCACAAGCATGTTGAATCAAATGTGACCACGCAATCCGAAAGGTGCTCATGCAGATTGGGAATGATGACGAATAGCGTAGCAGGGCATAAAAAAGCTGATTAGAGCTCCAGTTTGTCCTCATGGGCTGCAATCATAGCAGCATGGTGTGGCAGCACACATGAATGGATCAAAATCAAAAAGAAATTCATCACACCCTAGGAACCGTGCTGCCATCACCATAGAGACCATGAATGGACCACTGTTTGTGGAGAGGTCTTCTTGCAATTTTCCCCTTTCTTGTTGATTTCAATCAGCAGACTGAAAATTCAACTCTCTGTCGAGCTGAGAGAGGGCAGTAAAAGTAAAGATTATATCTGTAAATTAAGAGTCAAATACATTCACAGCGATAAGGAAAAGCCTGGACTTGAAGGAGTTGTTACAAAATGTTTTGGCACATTGAGACAAAACCAGTTGTAACGTGATCTCTTTAAAAGGTTTGAACACTGCCTGCATTGGACAATATCAGCTCCAGGCAAAGTTGCCTGACGTCTGTTAGCCTAGTTTTTGCCCTGGAGTAACAAAAAGCAGAGAAATTCATGGCTCTCTCACATCAATAATGAATGAGAGTTTTATATTAGCTGACACAAGGAAATAGAAGCGAGGGCTGATGTCTCTTTTGCTCTCTGTTTCTGTATGCCTCAGTTCTTTGGGTATTCTCTCAGTCAAAATGGCTCATTCTTGTCAAATGTGATGTTGTGACTCACCAGTTACCACCATTTCCTCTATGAGGACGACAATAGCCTAATTGAGACATAGCTGCAGCACAGTTATACCTGGGAGTCACAAACATTTCCACGCAGTGGTGTCGTACAAGTCTTGAGTGAAAAATAAAATCTACCTCGTCTTACCCGGGGATTGTTATATTGCAAAATCCTTGAGATTTACAGTCACTTGCTGTATTTTAAAAATTGGGAAAGTGACAAGGGGAAAGAAGGTTTCAGGGAGCACATTTCAGTTTATCTTTTTTATAGTGGGAGCATGACAAAGTGGACATTTGGGATAAAAATTTGTCAGACTGTCAAAGGAGCATATTTTAAGCGAAACTTCCAATTAGTCAGCAACTGACCGGCTGTTAAAGAAAACAACAACTTAGTTTCAGAAAGCCACCCACTCTTTATAATTTATGAGTTTTGATTTTGTCCCTCCCTAACTTTGAGGATGCACACACTGTGAGGTTTCAGTGTGAGTTTCAGTGCAAGCCAATACAATCGTTCATCTCAATTAGTCGGTGCAACAGGTATAAAAAGGCTGAATCTTCATTTTTCAATACAAGGCAGCAGAAAAAGGTTGGCTAGTGTACGTGTTGTTTTTATGATCATTTATATTTCTCTTGTAAATGTCTGTATCCAGTAAGAGTAAACATGGTATTTAATGAAAGCTATTTTTTTTTAAATCATGGTAATGTTGTTTTGTACATTGATTTGTATATCACATAACTGATCAACTGAAAAATGTTTTCGAATAAAGTATATAGTACTGGGGAAGAGGTGTACAACATGTTAAACTTTGGATTTTATCACTAATAAGAGAATCATCTCTCCACTAGGGTTAGGTCAAGAATTTTTGAATAATCGTTAAATAATAATAAAAAAAATAGTTAATGCGACTATCTTCTTTTCTTAAAAAATATATTATCCTTTGTTTCAACCGCTGCCTGGTAGCCACATGGCCAGGCAGTGTAAAATGTGTGTGTGGCAGTTCAGTTTGGCTACACCACTGCGAGATGGGCTAGATACTCATCTGCAGCCTATTAGTGTTAAGGTTGTGTATTGTGTTCACTGCTGCACAGAAAATTAAGTTCCTGTTTAGAGTATGAACACCAACAGAACATCAGAAGGTCTTCGAAGAATGGTCGAATAGTTCCCAGTGACTATCAAATAGTATTTCTGCTTCAAATGCCAGTCCCTACTCTAAACAGCTGCATGGTCTCTCCGATATATTTGTGAGTCAGTGCTCTAAACTCCTCTCATCTCTTGCTTCTGGGATGCGTGCCAGAGCTGACCTCTCTTTGCCTTATGGTATTTCACCCACTTCTATTACATTAACAGGCCTTGTCTTCCAGGCTTTACCATATTGATTCCTTGCCCCTTCCAGCAATCCTTTTTAAGAGAGAATAGACTGATGTCACAGCACAACCGTTTACGGCATGGGGGGTGGGGGGTGGGGGGGCAAATAACAGGCGCTGTACAGCTCAGCTGAGATCAAGTAACACATACAGGATGTGGATTGTGGATGAGGGGATTGTGACACAGAAACAGTACTGTTCTTTCTTAAATCTAGATTAATCTATGATGTTCCTGCATTACCTATTTCTGCATTAGATTCTGTTCACTGATATGCATGTTATGAAATGATGTCAGCCAGATGGCATCTTAAAAGGAGGAGGTCCTGTGTGTTACCAGTGCTGGCCACTAAACAGCCACCCTGCTACATAACCCAGAGTTCCTGTTTAGTAGAGCACATAATCAGACTTTGCCACCAGCTGCAGCAGAATGTCTACACTTGCAGCACAGTAGTGTTCAGTACTGTTCTGCCACAGAGTGATACTTAAACAGTGGCGAGCATCCTGTGATAGGAAGTCACAAGGAGGAGGGGGTTTTTTTCAGCGGTAAACCAGATTCATCCACAACTGTGACTGATAGTGATTGCATTCCTGCCTGAGCTGTGCTTGATCAGACCCTTTCCCCATGCTGCTGGCGATCCTGTGCTGCCTGTCAAAACACTCAGAGCTCTGGGTACTATTGGAGAGCGGTGCCAGCGACATCTGACTCGTGCAGTCCCAAAAGAGCTGTCACTGCTGAGCCTGGAAATCCAACAGCTTGGCCCGTCAGCGTCTGACACTGCATTTCTACTGTCTCATCGGTGTGCCTCCCCCTCCCACAAAATACAACATACCTAAATACATATGTGCAGGCAAATACTCAAGACTGCAAAATCCTCCACAATACTTCATAACAGAAACTGAATATATCAGCAGCAGATATTATGGATCATTGTGACTATGTGCAGATTGCAGCTCGTCTGCAAAATGGCTAACATGAGAGGGTTGACTCCGAAGCGCGTAATGTAAAGGGGGATGGGGTCAGTTTCTTCTATTACTCCCATCTCTCTTGACAGTAGTGAAAAGCACATAGTCTGTGGGAGGGAGTCGAGTCGGAGGTCAGTGCCAGTGTGAACTAACAACCACCCCTTACTGAGCCCCACACAGCATCCCGATCTTATCAGGCCTACAACCACTGAAAGGTCACTGCTGCCAATGGCCCACAGGCACAATATAGGTGGACAAGCAATCCCATATAAAATAAGACTGGCTAAAAGGAAGTTGCCATCTACGTTACTGAAGCTGAGGGCAGCACTGCAGCTAAATGGAGGTGACACGGTGTCAGTGTTAGCCAAGCTGACAGCAGGTTAAAGGTGATGGAGCAGAAGCAGGCGGGTAGTTAACAGCACAGCTGATGACAGATTCCCAGGTGGATGCTGGGACATTAGCAGCAGACAGCACACTCGGTCTAGGGCGGTTTCTTGTAGAGAACAAAGACTGGGCGGGCAGGGTTAGATTGGAGCTTGAAGGGAGCTGGAGGAGTCGAAGCAGCTGGTCTATATTTAGCCTTGCTGTGTGAATATGTGTGTCTGTATGTGTGTGTTCAAAAAGTGTGCAGGGTGAGAAAAAAACTTCTCTTGTGCGACTGTAGCAACACGCAAGGCATGCAAATTAGGAATGTAGGTGGTAAGAAAAAAATCTCTATCGCTCCATCTCACTTCTAACATCTTTATCAATTTACAGTATAAGCAAGTGTTTCTTCAGTCTAGTGTGGAGATTTGGTTGACTTTGTCTTGTTAAGCACGGACTTGCCCGGTAACGGGTAGGACGATCGATTTTCGCTCAAAATGCAAATGAGAAATCCATGTCTGATCCTAGTATTTTGTCACCCTATCCATACCATACATCTCCGTGAAGCTAGGAGGCCAGAACATCAAATCAACAATTTTTATCCATACCAAACACACATCAAACACCAAGTATCTAAATGAACTTATATCACAACATAAATCGCTCTGTAATCACTGTACATGGCTGCAGTTATTGCCATCAAGATATCTCTCATCTCATCCTACACCGCAGTCTGACCACTCTAAGGAAAGCTCAGCTCCAGCTCTGATCAGCTGTGTAACTCATATCACTCAAATCACTAAACTCACAGACCTATTGGCCGGATAATAATAACAACAAATGCAACCACTGACTTACTTTTACAGTTTCTGCTCTTTTCTGTGTGTGAAAATATCTCCCTTGGTATTGCGCAGTCCTTGAGCTATTAGGTTTCCTTTCTCTCCTCAAAATGAAGGAGAGAAGAAGTGTTGCTTTGGAACAGACGGTCTTTATCGTGGTCTACTGCCTACACAGACATCCAATATATTAAACGATTCGTCTGTTCAATACGAAGAGAAAGAGCCCACTTACAGCGAGGTAGGATGTTCTGTTCTCAAGTTGTGGGCCTGTAAAGCATGGGAGTGCTTTTGGTCACAGGTTTGTTGATCAGTATTCACTGTTTTTATCAGTATTTCAATATTTTGGAAGCTTTATGTTATTTGGAACTTGAATGGACACAGTTACAGTTGATTCGTATTCCTTAGCTTCTGACCTATCAAAGGATATCAGAATTATGCATCTAGGCCTAATGGTTGAGGAGTTATTATTGATTCATTTTCGGTTTGTTATTTTAGGCGTTTTGTTTCTGGAAATAGGTGTCTGTTTCCAAGAGGTTAAAGCTTCGCTAATCGGTTATCTAATATCTAATATTATATTACTACCGTAAAACTTTGATTAATAGCCCGTGCTTTAATTTGGTAAAATCCCTGAATTGACCCTGCCTATATTTGGGACAGGCGTCCATATGGGACGGGCCTTTAATTCCTCTTGCACAAAACTGAAATAGGCTACTATGAAACAGTTTCTTTATTTCAAACAGATTATTACTTGTATAAAAATTATCCAATAAAATCAAATACACATCATTCATTTGATCTTGCTCCAACCGACAGCTTATGGACAGGATTCATAACTTGGATAACTTTTTATGAAAAGCTGTTTTGATTCTTTTGATCGGTGGACCCTAACAGACTAAAGGACTATAAATAATAACACATTTGGACTTAACAAGCGGACTTAAGGAGCACTTCAAAGGTAACGTGAGTGGGCACTTTTTTTTCTTTTTCATCTCTTGTACCATTCTGGTAACACTGGTAAATCTATATGAATTAGACTTTGGGGCCCGTTAAATGAACTGAACAATTGAACTGTGAAGAATCTAACCGATCTAACGATGTGTAGCATGTTTATATTGACATATTGATCATACATTTAAACATTAACGATCTAAGCAGCTTAGAAGCTGCTAAAGTAGGCAACCCAGCGGGGTTTAAGAGGTTTTATAGGTTTTAGAGGTTTTATCATCCACATAACTTATATAAAAACCAGACCAGGCGTTTCATGGAGATTTGAGTTTATTTGTCAGAATGCATTCCCACACTAGGCCAGTAAACGGGGTATGCAGCTATTTTAGACTCAGCTATTAATTGATGTTTTGTATGTGTATGTGAAAGGACTCGTTTAAGTGTATTTCAGCAAATTTTTCTGGTTTTATAGCCACTACCTTACTGTTTTTGTTTACTCTCACCAGCTTCATTTCCAGACACTACAGCTGATAAACCAACTGCATACTGTTGAACCTAGAGGAGAATTTAGCTGCAGAAGAGCGAGGTATTTCCCTCAGGAGTTGGGAGACACCAAAACAGGGATAAAAGCAGAATGAAAATTCATTCGTTTGTTCACCTGAAACAAGATTCCTGATAAATGTTAATGTTGCTCCATGTCTGTATCTGTTAAAACAGGCAATTGTTCAGTATCACACTTACCTCATTAACTTTGTAAGGTGATCATATGTAGTGTTTACAGCTTGTTGCTCATCCCCCAACTGTCCCAATCCTGTGTGCAGTGAAGAGGCTCCATTACGCAATTACATCTGCTAAAGGCTAAAACCAGGAAGAGCCCAGGCCTCATTTCCCAACTAACATTTGCTGACAAGACAAATTAAAAAGGAAAAGCAGGGTTAGAGGGAAAGCTGATTTGAGTATGGTCTGTCAGTCTGGGGGAGCCCACAGGCCATGGTTTACAACTCTGTGGGGGGAAAGTCTCCAAAAGTGTTCGTGTCTTACTTTGAGTGCCAGATTTAGGTAATTTGACACTTGAAATTAAAGAATAATTTTATTTAGTAAGGAGGCCACTGGTGCTAATAAATATCAGTGATTAGCATGATAATTCACTGGTTTGTAAGTATTTGCTGCATTACTTTTTCATGTACAAAATGAACAGAATGCAGTCATAATGCAGTTCTATGCAGCTTTTTGAGCTACTTTTAGCCTACATTATAATAATTGTTTTGGTTTTACTTATATAAAGTTAGTTGTGACTGAGCTGCTCTCAGTAACCTCCTGAAGACAGTCTTTAACAGCACACAAGCTGATAGATCCACCAAACGGCAGGGATAGTTAGCAACTAGCTAGCTTGTGAACAATGTGGACCTGGAGCAAGAAAGGAACTACATTGGTCCCATTTATAACCTCATCTCTACAGACATTACTCAGTTATTTGGTTACATACTGTTTCAAATGCACATATTAGGGGGAAACCATTAGTTTTGTGATCTCAAAAATGGCCACAGTTTGACAGGAATGATAAAGAAATTTTTCCAGGTTGACGCCAACATTGAGGCCAACATTGAGGCCAACATTGAGGCCAACATTGAGGCCAACATTTCCAGCGAAGAAGACGAGAGCACGCTGTCTGACGTCTCACGTAGTGCTGATGTCACAAATGACGCTAACGTTTCACCCAGATAGACAACAACAGAGATAAATGAAGGGTGAATATTAGACTTTTGTTCGTCAGAAATCCAGACTCTAAATAACTGTCAATGTTGTTTCTTTTCTGCTGGATGTTAAAGCAGACAGCTATTTGCTGATACCAGTCCTAACAAGCCGGTAATATGGAAATTACTTTAAATCTGTTAGCTTTTTTGGAGTTATTCTGTCCCCTAGTGGCCAAACAGTGATTAATGCAGCATTAAGGGTATAGTAGGCTACTAATAGTATTGTTAAAGGTTCACTGTGTAATATCTAGTAGGATCTATTGACAGAAATGCATAAGAACCTGTTAATGTCATGCAGTGTCTGTTGTGCGCTGTTCAGAATGTGCTGTACTTTCAGCAAAATGTGTGTATAGCAAAGGCATTTTGGTTACAGGATTTGAGAGACGCAGAATATCTTTTCATTTGCTTGTTGTCTGCTTTTACTCTCTATAGTTATATGACTGATTTCTGCCACAGCTGAACTATGCAGCCAGCTCGTGTTTTCAAACACACAACTCTTTTTATTTTAGAAAATGTTACCAATAGCTACATTAAACACAAAGTTCAATTGAAAAACTACATTGCAACACTGCTTTGCAATGTAGACACCAACCACATTTTCTGACACTTGTTTGGTCATGCTTGGTGTCACCGCAGCTAAATAACTGTGTAGCCATCAGGGAGTGGAACATGCACCGAGCCTGGCTGGCGCAGCCGCTGGCCATACCAGTCTAATCAGTCTGTTAGTCATTTCCAGGGGCTGACTCTTACTTCAGCATGAGACAGAAATAGACCAGTGCTTCCTTTCTACCATTTGGATGTAACTGCAAAATATGTAAATCCCTAGCGATAACAGCTAAAAAATGATGACCTCGGAATCCCAGCCAATCCATGAAAACATTTCATCAAATCCCAGCAGCCCTGAGCCATGCTGACTGGATTGCTGCATCTCTTCTTAAGTGAGGATTTTATCATTTAGTAGAGGGCAATATATGGATGTTGGTTGCTTACTGAGGAGACGACACATAAGTACAGTCTGACATATTCATTATACCAGCAAACGAAATGAGAGAGAAGTGCTCTTAAGAACAGCTGGAAAAGTGGGTGAAGTTAAATTTTGTACTATTCCTTTGTTCTCACGTAAGAATTATCAATTTAAAAAATAATATCCCTTTTCACAACAATCACCTGAATCCACGTGTCCTTTTACCTCCTTGTAATTGTCCAAAAAAACTGTATTACACATGAAGCTGAAGCACACACACATTTCTGCAGCATAATATACATGCCTATATAAAGGTGTGTTGTTGAAGGTTCTTCAGTATCTCTGTATTACTCAGAGTGGGATCTGCTCAGGGAAATGGTATTATGTTCTGCGTGCAGATTTCTGACCCTATACTAACAGCTTTGCTGCCTGCACATGAACAAAAACTAGGTTAAGCATCTTCAAAAGCTTGGGAGGAAAAATGCACACTGGATTTAGAGGCTATGGTGATGTATTGCACCTCAGCATTAGGAGCATCTAACAAATGAACACTCTGCAGAACAAACCTTATATTGATCTTTGCCAACTGAGACATTTGAACAATATTGAACAATCTAATTTGTTTAACAGCACCTTATGCCATCTGCACAGATTTATGCGTTAGTGAAAGAAGGATGACACCGGGGGCCAAAGAAAATCAGCATTTTCAAACATACTGGCTTCCAAGAGGGAGGGTCCATTAGATCTAAATGAAATGAAGAGGTATGTTCTTTTTCAAGTATATATGTCGAACTCTGTGCCCTACTCCAAATCCTGTCGTGATAAGACTTTTAATCAAGCTCCTGAAGAAGGAATACATTAGTGCTGCTTTCAGCCTTTCTATAGAGAGCAGTAAAGCAGTAAAGACAGCAAGGGAAGGAGAGTCTGGCACAAGCACCCCAGTGTCCACTATTATCCACCGGCAATCTCAACATATGTCCCCTACAATTAAGTATTGCTGGCCTGCTATCAGGAGATATATCTTGAGAAGACTTATTTACTTTTAAAATATTTCTATTCTAGCCATAGACAACAATGACATGTGGTTGCAAATATTAATAAATAAACATACACCTAGAGTAATTAATCTAGTCTAAAAACTAGATTAAATGACACATGTGTGATCATTTTTTAGCATTTGTCTGATTAAACGTCACATTTCATGGATTATTTTGGCATATGTTGTCAATCTGGTGATTTTATGTCCATTATGTCACACAGTACAATTTTATTCAGATAGACTACAATACTGTGTTTTCACACTGAAGCCAAAGAGGCTCTTCAGACCATTTCCAGTTTTTCACAAGAATCTGGTACATTTGGTGAATTGTGAAAGGTGCTGTCAGTGCTAAAGTGATCAGAAAAGAGATTTCAGGTCCACATTTGGGGTTTGTCTGGGATTTTAGACTAACTCCAGGGTTGCGTAAGTTCATTCCATTCAAGCTTATTACAAGTTTTGAAAGCCCACAGACTCCTTCAAATATCTATTTCTTGAAGTATTGTAACTGATCTACCGTATAGAGCAATTTCATGTGTGAAAATACACTTAAAACGATGCCTCTTTCGACCCAAACATTATGAAAACTGAAACAATACTGTGCCGGGTGGCACATATTTGGTCCAGGCGTGAAAGACTTCTGAGACATAACACCTGTAGGCTTGAGATCTCACCTGACAGGCTTGATAAAGCAGCTGGTGCTCAAACTTCTTGATGCCGAGGATGTTCTGGAACATCTCGTACAGCTGGTCCTTGCTGAGGATCAGCTCAGAGGCCGCGCTGGCAGTCATGCGTTGCTGCGCCTTGCGTGGATCCTCGTCACCTCGGTAGATGGTGTCAAACTTGGCCATCCAGGAGCTGAGCACAGTCTCCTTGCTCAGACCGTCGATCTCCGGAAGGCTCCGCACGCGCTTCTCGATGTGCCTCTTGAACACTTCCCTGAAATCGTTGGCCGAGAAGCCGCCGCTCTGGACCATTTTAGCCACACGGTCACTCTTTAGGAACACCTACATCATGAAAGACCAATGTCACTAATTGCAGTTATGTAAAAGACAAAGATCCATAAGAAACAAGTACTTTTATATATATATTAAATGATTAGTAATGATTCAGTAGCTCAAGACTTATAAACAGACTCATATTCATAGTAGAGTACATAGCACAGGAATTGTGAAAAGCTTTTCTGTCTCAAACAGTAAATGTCTGCCTTCGTCAGCAAATGGAAAGTGTTTTTGTTCATTTTGAGTTGAAAATTCAGTGGCATATATGTAAGGTTGTGACTCAACACGGCCAAGGCTGCATTCTGTCTCCTGCTAATGACAGAATAACAGGGACAAAGAAAGGCGAGGCTATATTGTCACAGCATCAAGCAAAGTAACCATCAGAGCTTACTGCTTTGTCACTCTGACAATCACATTTTGTTCTTAGCATCCATTATGGCTAAAACATAGCAGCTACTGCTGAAACACTACAGTACGATGGTACATGGTACCCTCATCATTTGGTGTATGTATCAGAGGATAACAAAGGTTTGCAGGCTGAAATTAGTCAGTCAGTCTTTAGTTTTCCATCTTTACAACTGCAGAACCCAGCATTTATGAACATTTTTGCCAATCATTTCACAATCATCAGTCTCACCAAACACACTTCTTACATCTAAGGGGGAACCACAATAAGTGTTTCAGAACATTTCCCAGGATGTCATGGTGTTCTCGTGTCCCACTCTCAGCCACACTAAGACATAGACATGTCTCGACAGCCACAATCACAGGTCTTGTTGAAAAATATGTCTAAATGTATTCAGAAGAAGCGCAGACTCTTATCTGTTGCCAGGTGTAAGTATTGCTTCCCCACCTAAATGTCATATGGGACAACCAAAAACATTAGATATAATTATTATTCTAAAAATCTGTAATTTATGTCACGTTAACATGTTTGAAGCCGTCAACCTGTTCCTCATTTTATAAAAATGTGTTTCACTTATAGTTTGGTGAGACGCTGATGATGGTTAGATAAGACGATTGTCTTTGCAGTATGCGAGTAAGCACTATACAAGACTGGATACATTGTGTAAATTTTCATCACCCTCCCATTTTTAAATTGTTGTTGTTCACATTAACATTAAATATCACATAGTAAACTAAATTCCTGGTCAATTGTCACATACTGGAGAGGTCATCCTATAATTAACTTCCATGGCAGGCTATGTTATGTGTTTCCTGAGGGTTCCAACCTCGTACTTTTTCATAATGGCCATGCTTGTGTTTCTATCATGGATTTGGCATTTAACATATTCTGACATCTGCAATGCCTTTTGTACTGTATGCAGCGTAATAATAACTTTTGTCATCTTCTGATTGAATAGTGAGGTTAGAAAAGATGGCTGTGTCAGCCACATGCTCTGACTCATAATCTGTGCAGTAAAAAGCTTCAGCCACCATTTTACCACTCAGCCGCCTCAATACAGGCATTTTGAAATGGAATACCAAGAAAACTGTGTAGCACCTTTTTGACTTTTTAGACTGAAAGCTGGTCATTACTGCCATAGGATATAATGCATATACAGTAACAAATACCGTACACCACATATGCCACAAAGTTGTTACATATATAAACAGACATTGAATATTCAGCAGCATTTTTACATTTCTTAAGACTCCAAAAGTACACACATTTGAAAGCATCTGGTGCCTGAGTTTGGATAACAAAATGCTCAGACTGTGATTGTGCTGCTATGGTTATGTAGTGCTGGTACCTCATTGTAGCTCTGCACAGCATTGATGAATGCCTCATCAGCCACAATTTGTGTGTCTCCATTGAGGAAGGCCTGGAAACGATCCTTGGTCTGCTGAAGCTGCTGCTTGGTGATCTGTTGAAGCAAGGGCACACAAAGGGCACGTCAATGTAAAATACAGGTCATGAAAATGTATCAAAACAAGCAGACAACATTACTTTAAACAACAATAATATCCAACAATTTTTTGGTCTTAACTTAAAGCCCAAAAATTCTTGCCCCCAGGAACCTCCTCAAGCTCCTCCTGGGGGAACACTAAGCACTCCCAGGCCAGCTGGGAGATGTAATCCCCATATTGTTTCATGTCATGTTCGAAACACCTTTAAAGGAAGGCATCCAGGAAGCATTCTCAGTAAGTGCCCAAACCACATTAACTGACTCATGTCAATGTGATGGAGCAGCAGCTCAAAAACAAGGCCCTCCTAAATCTCTGAGCTCCTTATGCCATCACATGGAGTGAAACCAGGAACCTAGTGTATCCACAGTCTCATTGTTTCAGTTACTACCCACAGATTATGACTGCAGGTGAGAGTGAGAACCAAGATTTCTAACTGCTAAATTGAGAGATTTGCTTTTCAACTCAACTGTGTCTTTACTGGTTACATAGTGATACAGAACCTGCATTATTGCAGCCAGTGCCCCTGAACGGCAGTCAATCCTACAGTTCTTATTACAGTCGCTCATGAATAAAACCCCTACCTGAATTCTTCCACTTGGATACTCCCCCTCCTAGCCTGAACCGAGCAATCCACCAACCCTGCAACACACTCAGTTGCCAACTGCTCCAGTGTGCATTGTAGGTCACCACCCTAATATCACCCAACTGGGCATACTCCAGGCCTCAACTGCACTTTGATATCATGTCCATGAATATCACTAATAGGAGAGGTGACAAGACACACCCTTGTCAAAACAATAAACGTTTCTAATGTAATGCTTTGAGTGTACAGTGAAGAAATCATTTATAACAACTGTAATAAAATAGAAAAGACTGGAGGGTAAAAAAGTTTTAAACCACATTTATTTTTAGTCACGAGGATCCAGAGAGGTTATGTTGGTCTCACGGCTGGCCTCTCAACATCTAATTAATGGTTTGGCACCAAATTTCAACAAAGTTTTGTAGAAACATTCATCACCCCAGAGGATGAATCCTACAGGCTTGAGTAATCTTCTGATTTTTCCTCTAGTGCCTCAATGATGTCCACATTTGTGTTTTTGAGTAAAATGTCTCAACAACATTTGGGTGGATTGAACATTTTTCACTATATTTTCTATTAGCATGCAACAATGTACCTTTTATGAAAATATTAAGCTAGAAGTTGTGTTGCACGTGTGATGTTTTCTCCATCTCTCTCCCTTTGTTTTCACTTTCCATCCTCACTCAGGTCTAGATGTCCTTGGATTAATTTCACACATGGTAACTGAGTCAGTGACCTAATCATCAATGGACTGACAATCTTCCTCTGACAACTGCTTTCCATCTACAGTTCAAGCTGTTGTGTATATCAAACAAGCACAAAGACCTGCTGGTAACACGCGCGTGCGTGTGTGTGTGTGTGTGTGTGTGTGTGTGTGTGTCTGCATGCGTTCAGTCGCACATTGCAAGTGACAGACTGTGGTGTAGGAGTGAGATGGAAAAGTACCACATATCATGTGCAATCTCAACGCCATCTGCGTGTCCATCGTACTACTCCAACCCCTCTTCAGTAATGTTCAGGAAATTATATGTAACATTAAATTACTCTATCAGAGCCAATGTGAAAGTGCCAGTTTGGTCTAATAAGAAAGATTTACAAATGTGCATACGAATACAAACACATAAAATCTCCCGAAAGATGACCTCTCCATCACTGCCAATAAGAATAATACAAACTCAAAGCCGAACAAATCATATCATCAAAAAGGCCGCTCCTACTTCATCCAGTTCACCATCTCACAATCTCAGGATGATATACCACTTAATGTCCAAACGTAAAACATCCCGGAGATCAATACTTGTGCTTCTGCTTCAAGGTTTCAGGTTTATTTATTTTTGCCACAGCTAGATGTGCGAATAAAGAGAAAGTGTGGACCATCGCTGCTATGTTTTAATAGACCATGGTGTTCAAGGAACATCCTGAGGCAAGATTTTAATGTTAACACCAGAATGCAAATCAGTATGTTCTATGGAGACTCTCTGAGGTTGAAGTGGACATACTCATCCATTTCTGGAAGTGAGAGGGTGAGGATGAATACATCAAACAGTTTTCACTTTCTATTGTCTTTCCTCATAATGTACATTGTAATATCGTACATAATACTAGCATTAATTTATGAGACTCCTTCATTCCTTTTTCTCATGGGAACACGTTTCTTATTGAATTCAGAAATACTGTTTTCTATGCAGGAATTTTATGTAGGGTAGACATTTTAATTAAAAGGGATGAATGAAAAATGCTAAAGTGTGGGCATGCTGAGTGATGAGCGACAGGGAAAGCAATGAGCATGACTGTAGCATGAATACTGTGTGAGACACTTAGGTAGGAGATGGACTGAGATGGTTTCTGTTGAAGGGCTGTTGGTCTTTTGAGAAAAGGTACAAAAACAGACTTGAACCAAGCAGAGTGAAACGTTTCAGAGCACTTCAGCCACTAGACCTGAGGTCACTCTACTGTAGCTTTCTTGAATACAACCCTGGTACATAGCAACACCTTCACTGTGTCCAAAAGCAACTGTAAACAAAATAGATCTATGACAAGTTTCATTGAATTCTGTTGATGAGACATAGTGAAAAAAATTATTGATTAGTTGATAGACAGAAAATTAATAATCAACTTAATTGACAACTGATCAATTGTTTCAGTCATTTTTTAAGCAAACGCCTTCAGCCTCTAAAATGTGAGGATTTGATGGATTAAACTACATATATTTGGGTTTTGATGAATAAAACAAACAATCTAAAGACATCGTTGTGAAGTCTGGAAAATGATCATTGGAATTTTTCACTATTTTCTGACATATTTAGACAAAACAATCAAGAAAATAATTGGAGCATTAATCGACAGTTTATTTAGTCGTTAGTTGGGTGTAATCCAAGTGGCCAAGGACAGAGTGGCCTCTATTAGTCTTAGACATAAACTTCAAATTCCCTTTTCACATATAGCTGTAGAAGAAATATCACAATAAACTCTAGGAGATTAGGTTGTGGCCGTCACCCAAACGCTGGCAGAACACATTTCTGTTTCACGATTTTGCGATGAAAGGTCAAAGCTAATAATACTTTTGCTTCTGCTGACAGTTTCTCTCGGCTGATCTGACTTTATGTGACAACACAGCAAGCTGCTAACAGTGTGTTTGTGTGTGTGTGTGTGTGTGTGTGTGCGCGTGTGTGTGTGTGTGTGTCAATTTGGAGAGCTGACACTGAAGTACACAGCAGTAAACCAGGTGAGATGCATGTCCACTCCTTCGCCAAAGAATAGTTCAGCTGTATAAACATTTATAACTTTCAGTTCTGCATGCTCTTCATTTCATTGCTAATTGGAGAACTGTGCTGATTAGTAAACAGGTTGATGGATGAGAGAAAAGGCCTCCATTTTCATCAGTATTGCCAGACTCCCAAGATACACTTTCCAGTTTTGCTCTTATTGATTCTCTCTCTGTGGCTCTTATCAAGATTGTGATTCATTGGCTTGCAATGAAGTGGGCAGTGACATTAATCACCCTTCACATATCAATAGAGTGGGGTATGCACATTGCATCGACTTGATGTACAGTAACTTCATTACAGTTGACTATGGATTTCAGTTTATACTTCGACCATGTGGCTGATACAATATTTGAGTCAAAGTGAAACATTTAACGACCTAAGAATCTTTAATTAAAAACTGTTTTTATGATCAATAATTTTTTTTTGTAGTTTAGGTCCCTTGAGGTTTATGTATCGATATATTTGCTTGATAAACAGATGGTGTAACATAAAGGAAAGGTTTGTCAGCTTCATTTATACATAATTTCAAATGCATCTTAAAGCGTATTGAGACCCTAACACAAGGTAATAAGTTAAAGCCCCACTGCATTCAGTGAATTTTCAATGAACTGAAAATGGATATCCCTACATACTGCTTTGACAATATGTGTTTGGTCCTTCCTGCCACCATGTTTTTATTTCAGTGGAGCGCAGGAGAAATTCTATAAAATTGGGATGAAACAATTATAAAGCTAATTTTGAACAGACAAGAAAAACAATGATCTGTGCAAATGGAAACTAAGGCATCAATAAAAGGGCAGTGTACTTATGAATTTAAAGGATGTTCCAATGATCAATTCCTACAATGTAATAGGGTGATCATTATGGGACCTCTAAACTGTAGAGACGATTGAGGGTCATAGCTTTGATTTTAATAATATTGAGGTCCAACATGAAGACCTGAATGTTGTTTCAAAGCCTTGACCACATTGCCAGGAACAAAACTGGTGGGTAAACATTGATTCCATTAATTATTTATTCATTGGTTGGCCTAAAATTAAAGGCATTTAAAATGCATTAGGCCTAACAATTATTACAAAGATGTCTTATAGCGAACAAAGAACAAAAGAGTGCTGCATATTTGTTCTGATTTTATACGTTTGGGTTCTTAGACCTAAAATGTGCTGATTACTTACTAACTATAAAATATCAAACATGTTAGAATGCCCAAATGTCTTTTATCTTTAGTCATTCATCTTTCTCCCTCCCTTTCCAATGAACGAGAGAGATGAGGTCCTATTCAAACATTCTCAAAATTCTATTTGTCATAGTATCGCTTTGTGATAGTAAGTGTTTAATCAACATGGCTTGTGAGGTATACAGTGTATCAACTGTCCTTGCAGTGCTGTGATGAGTGGAGTAATTAGCTAATTGAATGCAGTATATATTGTTTCTAGCGTAGTTCAGCGCAATACAGCCTGTGCTGACTCACACTTTAGCTTCCTCTAGAAGTTACATAATGTTGAAAAGGAACGTTAAATTAAGGGGCTTTCCAAAATCAAATGGCTGCAAAATACTGTTTGCCTTTTGTAACGGCATGCAGGGGTAAATACACTGGTAAATGATTCATAAAACAAATAGAGCAAAAGTATACATGTTAGTCTAAGGACTGAGGCAACAGCTAAATCTAAAAATTACACTAAAACATGCAATTTTATATATAATGAAGATACTAAACATCAACGTAGTTATGTTATACTGTGAAGATTAATTTCAAATTTAAAAAGAGGGTAAACTTTACTTAATGAGATCAAATATGCAGAGCAACGATATCAAAGTAAATGTTCATATTGTGTATAAATCTGTTTGCTCAGGAAAGGGCTGCCTACCAATGCTGCTGTTAGTTTTCATCATTTAATCCTCTCGCCAGACAAAGCATATTTTAGTCATGTTGCAGATGACACCACCGGCCCACATCTGAGTAAACAGCAAACACGGGGATGGGAGCAAGTGCTGCATGACAGCTGCACAAAATCTACCGGCAACAGGCCTCATCAAACACCAAACACCAGCATCATGTAGTGACTGTGGTCACAAAACTACAATTATACAAAGACAGATGCACAAGCTGTTATCCTCAACCAGACGCATAGATTTGCTCTGAAGACACACGCACACACAGCACTGTGTGAGTAAATACCACTCCGCTGGATTAGTAAACAGCCAGGTGTATACTCTGCAGACAGGCCTGACACACGGCAAACAGGGATGAAACAGCTCTGTATAACCAGTCTCCACACTGTTGTCATATTCAGGAGCTGTGGCCCTGCTGATACATACAGGATCACTGTGTTCACAACCAGCTATGCTCCTTCTTGTAACAGTCATCCATTATAACACCTCCAACTCACTGGCAGCAGCCATACAGCTCAGCTGGTTCCACATTATGTTCATGCTCTGAGCAGACCTAAAGTTGCATGAATGTGATTCATGTGGTGCCATAAAAAATGCCTCTGATCCAAGCAAGGCTATTTTGCTAACCTGAATCTTTTGTTTTATTTCATTTGCCCGTGTTGTTAATGATTGATAAAAATGAAATCTACTTTTGCTGGAGTTGGGAGGCTTGAACCTTTTTCGTCTTCTAAAGGGGGGCGTGAAAGTAAAAGTTGCCACTGCCGTATCCTAATATAACATAAATGAAAATGTTGTTGTATGTAATTAATTTTGTGTCTTTAGTGGACCACGCTGCTGTTTTGTTGGCTATGTATTGTACTTAAGTTTATTGCAACTGTGTGTGTCATTTTGCCAAGTCAAACAATGTTAGTATATCTATCTTACCTAAGTATATCTTACCTCTTACCTAAGATATTATTAACATCAATGGTACGGACATGTAGACATCCAGAGGGTAAAATCAATGAGATAATTTGCATAGATTTGGTTAATCAGTGAAATCAATGATGTCTATTCCTTGCATTGCAAAAATAATATGGTTCACTTACTGAAAATCTGAAGTGATAGGAATTTGTTCTGCTAGATTTTGATTACATTCATTTGATGACTTACAATTAATTAATTCATGTTTACCATAACACTTGGCAAGGACCAATGTCCTATTTTATTATTATTAAATATTATTATTATTATTATGCTTTTATTAAAAATGATGATGTGTCCTTCTTCTACCCGCGTCCAGCAAACCTACATACTAATGTTATACCGTGTAAATCTCTAAAAAGATTTGCAGTCGGTGTGTAGTGTAGAATAAGATGCATAGATTTTGGTAGGTTCCTTTGGGTGATATCTTTGTAGTAGCTCTGCAACAATTAATCAATTAATTGTATTCTTGATCAATAAAAAATTAATATGCAAAAATTTGGTAAATCAACTAACTGCTGAGTTGCTGTTTTTTCTATGTTATGACTTCAACTTGGACTCTCAGAATTTTCTAACCTTAAAGCTACGTGATTAATTCATTAAAAGATTAACGAGAGATTATAAATTGCAGTTTGGCATATATATGTTATTGCATAGCTTCTTTAAATATTTTCTTGTGCTGTACGAAGGTCAATTAAGCTTGGCTTTGCCCATTTTTGTCCAATGCTATTAACATGGATGTATGCATTGGTGTATAAATGATGATGCTTCTTCTGTCATTTTACATCAATGATAGTAGTCAAAGCAATGATTTTGAAACATGAGGCCTGCGAAACAGATAGCGGTTTGGTGTTTGTCAGGAAGGGAATAGTGTACTGTGTTGTATGTTTTAAGGAGGTGGCACAGGAACATGTGACACCTGTATTAACAGAAGAAGGAAACTAAAGAATGAGTATCTACCTGAAATACAGCCTCATGGCTGCTTCAGGCTGCTGTTTGTGTTTTTAAACCCTCAGTGAGGGTCATCAGGGAAAGAGGTTTAACAGAGGACTGCAGTAATGATCCTTCTATAGCTCTTACCTCTGTCTTCTTTCTTTAATGTGGAAAATCAATCACCACTACTAATCTCTCTCTCTGTCCCTCTCCTCTTTGGCTTATTCCAGTCATGCCCTTGTAATTTTCCCTGTGAAGCAATGTTTCATATGGTTTAATATAACCTCACACATTTGATCAAACACATTTGCACAACACAGCTGCCTGCATTCATTTCACTTGCAAGACTCAAAAAAAGATGTCTAAAAGTGTGATCATGTACTTTGTGTTCATCGTGAAAAAAGTTTTTCTACAGTGATTATAACACCCATACTGGATAATTATGAATTATGAATCACGTAATTATGAGGAAAAACGTTCACAATTACAGTGTAAGAAAAAAAGTATGTGATTATAACAGTTTGAGAAGACAGAAACATGATGATAATTCCTGATTTAATTTTGATCTTAACTGCTTGGTTTGACGCACGTAGAGGTATTGATGTTACTGAGTAATGTAAATGACATTATGACTAATATGTCAAGACTGCACACAGGCATCTTTAGTCAGTGGAATTGTTCAAGCACAAACACACAAAGAGCACTTGGACCCCACCTATCTTATTATGAAATCAACAGCAGCATTTGTTGCTGAAACTATTAGCAAATGAATCAACTGGTAGATTAACAGAGAGTTAAAAAAAGTTATTAGTTAGTTATTTAGTTATTAAAACTATTTTGACAACTGATTGATCATTTAAGTGATTTGGACAGTTGGTCTGACAAAACAAGCTTCTTTAATACATAACCTTGGACTATGTGATGGGGATATTTTCCCCATGTTTTGACATTTTGTAGACAAAAATGATTAATTGTGAAAATTATCCGCAGATTAATTGCAAATGAAAATAATGCAGCCCTAGTTTGATTGTTGGTAATGTAAGTGAAAATTGTATAATCATAATAAAAGTGATAATACATGTAATGTAAGTCCTTACATTGTTGCTTTAAGGTTGGGTCATAAATTCAACTCATTAAAGAAAGACTCAATGTGTGCTGTAAACAAATAATCTGGTGTGTCTTCCAGTTGCATTGCCAACCAGGGCTGCTGACGTCTAATGTCCCGTTCCACTTTTTTCTGATTATGACTTATGTGCAGTGGTTGACCATGTCCTTGAGAAAACAGGGATTTTTTTTGTTGTGCCACCACGATTATAGTTGAGGTCGACCCAGATTAAGATGTGGCTTTGGACGGACGGCAGGATTAGACTCTGTCGTTACGTTAAGTACTGTATTCCGAGAGAGTGAGCAGTTGGAGAAACATCCCTATGTGACATGTTGCTTTCAATCAACACAGATACATCTTTGTCTTTTATGAGTAATAGCACCTTATAGGATGCCACCTTGAAACATAAAATACTGTACATTCACATGCAAGCAGGTAACATTTGCATATCTTTGTGAGTACATGACTGCAGTGTGTACAAATAGCTGGTCACATGACTGGGTTACTTGAATGCAAAAGGCAAATACGAGTCAATTTGATCCTGACTGTGATTGCTGCCTTCAAAGTAGTCAAATCTTTCAGTAAAGACCATGTTAGTTTTCTAGAGAATAGGGTCTTAGTCTTCCCTCCTTGTATGCAGGCAGAGGAGATGTTTAATTTTTGAAGCTGTGATTTGTTACACGCGGCTGCACAGATTGTAGGTGAGGGGGTATTTAGCCTGCTGCTTTTCAGCTGTCACTCCTTTGGAATCCACTTTTATATCTTTACCATTGGTGAACACCTTTATTTTTCAGTACTAGTGTTGCTAAAACATGCTTAAATGTCTGCTGGGAGAGACTAACGCTCTTCAGCATCAGCATTCAAATGCTGATTGACATGCTTTATTGTTAACTCAAAGCCTGACTTTGACGCAGACTGCAAAGCTTCCTTTATAGTCGAAGGATGCCTTTTTTCAGGCATAACACCATTTAAAGATCTTACATAATAATGCAAATGATTTCAATTTCATACATGAACTCTCCATTTACTGCTGTTCTCTTTTGTGCACATGACCGTGTGTCTCATGACACATAATGAGCTCAGTCAGTTTCATCTCAGTTATCATCTACATGTCCATTGCTCACTATAATCTTGCAAAATGACTTCCAATTTTGTCCAAGGAAGATAAATGGGGGGCAATGATATAAGACATAGTCTATACACATTACAATTTTCAAAACCCTAAAGTGCACAAAAATGTTTACCATTGATAAAAATCCTTGCTGCACATACAGCAGTTAATGTATTCTTAATACATTTTTTATGTTACTAATTTTACTCATGTCTCTTCCAATGATGTCAATTTAATCTGCCTCTCCTCCTCAGCTCCTTCTTCTGGCTTACATCCTCCATATCACTGTGTAAAGTCTGGTGCACACTAGGATTTTTAAATCCTGACATGGGTTACCACAGACATAACGACAGCTATAGCCTATGTCTAATATTTGAATTGTTAGAACACACACCTGTCAAGATGCAGAACCACACACTTGCTGTTTACTGAATCATTTCAGAGTGGCAATTCCAGGAACTTGAAATCTCACAGAAACTTGAGTGATCAAATGTGACTGTCGTCGCACTTGTGTGTGCTATGTTTTGCACTGAAAAACTAAAATAAAGACTGTGGACAAAGTTGTAGCTGAGAAGACAGAGTCAGCACCACAACATCCAGTTGGTGACCCTTCCAGTCAGCTTGCTCTCATTTGCTATTGCGGGTTTCTGCTCAGTATTCCATCGCTGTTCCTTTGATATTTGAGATTTGAAATTGGGGATACTCCGATCCAGTCAATATCATTAAGATTATCTTTAGATTATCTGTCTGTAAACCCCTCACACTACAGGATTATTTGGGGAGATAATCTTTTCAGACCATCCTCGAAATTTGAACATTCCCACGATTGTTGGAAGGGGCAACCCAAAATCTGCTCTCCAATTAGGTAAGGGGCTAGCAAAACCTGTCCTATATCGATAAGTTCAAATGCCATAGCTACTGAAATTATTGTCATATAATATATTGTCATCTACTGAACAAACAAATGTATAGAGAGTCATCAGGTCATGAAAGATTAAATAATTATGTTCATGTATGAGTATTGTGCCATACTGTTTTTCTTGCCTATCATTCAGCCCCAGTATGTAAACATCTTGTTCAGCTCTGCCAAAGATCTTTTTAAATGTTTCCCTAAATTGATGCACAATAACACTCCAATGGCCTAATGATAACTTAAACAGTAAGTTTTATTTAATAAATGTATATTTTCTTTATATGCTACTCTTATACCATTTTCTTGGCGAAACACTGTTACTAGTTCTTCTTGCCTTTACCTACAGAAATGGCAAATTGGAGGAGTTGATGCGTATATCCCCATAAACGCTATCCTTATTAGGTATAGACAAGTGTGTTCAAAATACAGACTTGTTTTGCATTCATTACAAGGCAATTATTATGGTTCAAAAGTAAGAACATGACAGGAAACCTAGTCCACCTAAATCCAATTCACAATGGGACACCAAAAATTCTTTGCCAGGCTCAGCACTAAACACCAAACTTCACTGATTTGCATTTCAGTCTATTCACATTCATATCACAAACCCTTCTGCACAATTCACAGCTCCTCTCCCTCAGCCTATCAACGGCATACTGTCTAGTATTAAAAAGCTGAGCCAAGAGGCACTCTATTAAGTTAGACTTCTGGCGGATGAGTTGATTGGGTCAGATTATCTCCGGGGCATCACACTTTCCAATTGAAAAAATCCTAAACCCAGGGGATTATTAAGACCTGAAATACACATTCACTGGGATCTTTAAAAAGCATTTGGGTTTGATTAATCGGATAGAATTTTTTTGCAGGTTGGCTGCTAATGTTTGATTCTGTTTGACTGCATGAAAGCTCCCATTTAAGATAGAAATCTGCATTCAAAGATTTCTGATCTTTTTTAGATTTTTTTCTCAGTTGTGTTCTTTACATAACAAGACCAAAAGTCTACAGCCACACTAATGACTTTGAGAGCTAATGGTTTATGTCAGCGTGCTCTGAGTGACAGTGCTAACATGCTGATGTTTAGCAGGTGTCTACACAATCTTAGTTTAGCATGCTAATATTTACTAATTAGCTCTAAACAAAAAGTCCAGCTGAGGCTGATTAGTTTTGCAGGTCATAAGCTAAACCATTGGACCTTTTTTGGACCAGTCAGAGATCACAAAAGTGATTACAATTCATCCCGACATAAATGTCTGTACTGTATTTGTATTTAATTCAAATCCACAAATGTGAACTTCATAATGGCACTAGAGGAAAAATCAGAGGATCCCCAAAGTCATTAGGATTCATCTGGAAACAGTGAATGTGTGCAAAATGTTGTGCCAATCCATCCGCTATATGTCGAGATGTTTCACTGAGTAAGTGAAAACTTTAAACTGCTGCTAGCGCTACAGAAGTCAGGGATTCACTAAAGTCAGTAGGCTTCATCCTCTGGGGACCACGAATATCTGTACAAAATTGAATGAAAATCCATCAAATAGGTTTTTGATATATTTCAGTCAGGACTAATGTTGTGATCTGATGAAAAATGTCACATAATGTCTATCTAAATTAAAAAATTCCAGGAAACATAAAATTACTCCGGGACAATTGACAATAATGCCATCATTCCATAAATTACACTAATACAATTTGTATCTGTAAATAACCTCACTCATTTACTTACAACATATTTAGGGAGGGGATCAATAGTGTATGTATCAAGACAATTGGGCTTGCATGCAAACACACACCACCAGCTAAAAATGCATATACACTCAACCAACATTTGAACAGCAGCAGCCTCCATGTGAAGACATCTTTTAGACTGAATTAGAAAATATTTCCCTCGTCCCTCAAAGGGAAACTACTGCCGTATTGTGTTACCCTTTCACAAGGTTACAGCAATACAGTTCAAGAAGCAGCAGTGGAGCTTGCATGCTCTGCAGCCTGGCCTGTTTCTCTGCGATAGTCCATCACTGCTGTTTGTGTGCCAGAGCTTCTAACAACGGATTATCATGGAGCTGCTCCACATGTTTTGCCTTTTTTTATTACAGAAATTTGTTACATCATATTTCTGTGACTAATCTATAATAGCCAACATTGTGCTACATATTAGATTCTTTAGCCAACACTGTTAGGAATTTCCTTAACAAATGATAATTTGTGGACATCTGATGAGCCCAACATTCAAGGGAGGTTCATGGAGGAGAGGACATCTTCCGAGGACATATTGGGCCAATGCTGAATATTCTTTCTTCAATCAAGTGTATACACAAGACATATAGTTAAATGATGACTACTGTACACTGCCATGACACCATAAATGCACATAACAGCCAGAAAGTAATAAACTTAACATTCCAGTGCTCTGTGTTGTTAAATGTTTGCGTAATTAATTATCTTCTGTCAGTGTCATTCAAATCAAACCAATTACATGTGTTTAAAAAAGACTATAATGTTGTCACAGGGTATATAATTTTTCTGAAGGGATTGGTTTAAGCCAAAGGATGCAAATTTGGACCAAATCAAAGTCTAGAGGCAGACTGTGGGCAGACAGACACACTTTGATTCACTGGTCTGACAGCAGGCATTGGATTGTCAAGATATTCACTCACCCACAGTAGACGATTGTGGCTGCCTAAGCTACCAGATATGAAAGTGCATCACAAAGCATGCATTAGACAATCTGTACTCTGAAACAAACAAATACATGGAAACACTGTGCTTAATGCCTCCCACATGAACTTGCACATGAGTCAGCATAAAAAAAAAAATCAGACCATATGGCTCAAACTGTGTCCAAAAGGAAGACGAATTGTCTGCAGGTTAAACAAAAACAACTCACATGAGCAATTTCCATAGTGTTGTTTACAGTGTTTCCTCACATGAGTGATACATGATCACCCGTAGATTAACTGAGCTGAACGAATCTTCAGCAGGTACACAGACCACACTGAATGAACCTTCTGCTCTACAAGAAACTGCTACTACAGTCTCATTGTACCATGTGATGAGCAATGTTTTCACAGTATATAAGTAGCCCTGCACAAAACGTGCATTTGCCCCTTCATTTACAAATGATTATTGTTACAGCGTTGGAGTACAAATGGCAGATGGTCTATTTCTGGTGGTACAGATACATGCACAAATCAGGGGCAATAAACTGGGGCTATTGGCCTGACTTAACAATCAATTCAACCTTCCTTTAATACAGCAGGGCCTGTGCACTGTGACTTTGACAGTAAGGACACCATGACCCAAAACTGGCTTCAACATCAATGGAGCAACACAGCAGCAACATTAGACCAGGATGAGGGCCTTATTCCTTACAGTATAGCCTAACTTATATAAATCTCATTAAATCGACCTCCTGTAGAAAATATTGGAAAACATGTGGAAAATGTGTGGACATAGAAAAAAATGTAATGCTATTAATTTACTGTAACCCCTCCAGAGGAGCCAAGCTCGTCTGCAGAGGAGAAAGGCTATTAAGCAATCCTCCTCAAGAGGTCTGTGCCTAAAAGTCACCTTGGGGGGCCAAATTGATGGGATAAGTGATGGCGCAAACGGGTTGGAATTGGGTATCCGCCAGGAAGTCAGCACATAGAGCCACATACAGCTGCATGTCTAGTGGAAAAGCAGGACTTCGGTATGATGTAGGCCACCAAGGACAATGTCTGTTTTAAATTGCCATCTACTATCTCTTGAACGCCCTTTCAGTTAATGGGCTTGCTGGGACTGATCTCACTTGTGAGCGTGTGTATGGAGGAACATGGACTGCACTCTGTCTGCAGCTCTGCAGTGCCATGTGTCCTTTCACTATCTGGAGCTCGAAGCTCTTTTTTGTGCTCCTGTCATGCTCCGAGGATTTCAACATTTTGCGTCAAAAACAAACAAACAGGGGTCTCACTGGGAGTGTGTTGTATCCGTGCGCTATCTGATAGGCCTAGTGGCCAAAACCCCTCTGTGCTCCACCTTATGTAGGTCATCAATGACAACATCTGCGATGTGAAAGGAGGCATTTGGTCAGCATGTGGTTATTAATTATGCCTTTGCACCGAGCACCCCTTACCTTCTGCTGTCGCCTTGCCATATCTGTGGGCTGTTTTGCGTTGAATGGGTAAGCGACGCATCGCATCACAAAAACATACAACTGCAGCTTCTTTTTACGCTCTTCCTCGTCCCTCTGCAGCTTCTCTAGATCCTCTTTCTCCTCGCTGGCGGCTGACGGACTCGGGCTGGTCGGACGGGCACTGCTGCGGCTGCTGCTGGGCGCTAGTCCACCCGAGCTCTCGCTGGTCCTGCTTGGAGAGATACGGGATCCGGCCTGAGGTGCCATCGCCTCTTTGCTTTCCTCCTCCACTATCCCATCAGATTCCTCCTCGCTGGACGACGGATCTAACATCTTGCTCTAGAGGTGATGCGTCCCTACAGATATCCTAACCTACTCAAGGACGGGGTTTTTGGTTATATCCCCCGGTGATGGTTGTGCCGTTGTCTTATCCGTGCCTAGATTTCATGTAGAATATGCCCGAAGTCAAGACAGGGATAGGCCCTGGTTGTACTCGCTCGCTGAGAGATGTCAGCAGTACGAGTGGTGCTGGAGGAGGTTTGGTCTGCCCCACACTGAGCTTTCTCCGCCTGCGCCGAGAACTCGTCGATGCTTACGTATTTTCTGTGTTTTATTGGCCAGTCACTGCTGCGGATGTGAGAGGGGGAGGTGAGAAGGGAGCGGAGGGGAGGGGCAGGGGGAGGGTATAGTGCACGGATGAGGGGAAGGAGAGCTCCTTTTTTTTCGGTGAAAGCGGGCGATGGCCTCTCCCTGCCTGCCAGGCGGGGCGGCAGGCGTGGGGAGCTGGCCGTGGTCCTGAACCGAGAATCAGAGCAGAGTGAAGGATGCGCCTTTACTCGTCCTTTATCTCATCACAACGTTCTGCAGTGGTACACCTAAGATGGCTGCCACGGGACTTCTCTGATATTGTCACTGAAATGGGGAACATTATTCAGTTTATGGGCTGTGCGCGGGATGCAGATTAGGTGGTGTAAAATGTTGAGAACGGCTCCTGAGCTGTGTGTTGCTGAAGGGTGGGGTAGCCATAAACACCCTACTGCTCGCTCTCTGTCTGTTGGCTCCTGGTCGAGAAATTGATTGTTGCAGCATGTGCTGGTATCTCTCTTGTCAGGAAACTGCATAATGCTGCAGTCACACGAGCTTTTCATCTCCTAAATGGATATGTTTTATTCCATCCTAATAGAAATCTGCAACTTACTTGCCAAATACAAATGTCCAACATACAGTGTTGATCTTTAATATGATATACCATTTTAAAGCAAAGCCTGTGACTTGGTTGGACTATGTTATATGGTATATTAAAATATGGATTATATAACAGTGTTGCCCCACGACCCTGTATGCAGGATAAGCGGTTGACGATGGATGGGTGGATGGATGGATAACAGTGTTGTAATAATTTATGATATCAAAGTGTGATTTGCTATCCACCGTGTAATAACGTGCCCACACAACCTTTTATATTCTTCCAGTGCAGCCTGCATATAAAAGAAAGTACCTCAAAACCAAACGCTACAATACTACAAAGTGCAAAACCTCATTTACAGGATATGTGGTTTGCAGTACTCAGTTTGGATATCTGTTTGTGAGGACAACAACTGTCACTCTCAAATCTGAAATCTTCAAAATGTAAAACACAATAAATAACAAGATCTAAAATGAAGCTATAGGTCCTGATGTCTTGATATGGAATTATTCTAAATTTGCTGACTAAAAACATTGAGGTGGCAGATTAAAATGGTAGCCTATAACTCAACATGAAATGCAAGAAAAGACTACTTTGATTCTGATTTGTTGATTCAAACACAGCACCTCTTTTTGACTGTGAAAGCTACTTTCTGACTTTTAATCAGGGGCCACACTGACCTAATTAATTACTATTTGAATTAAGAGAGACAGTGCCACAGACTTTCACTGATGTGGAGCACATGAATCAGGAGGACATGTTCTTCTTCTTCTTCTTCTTCTTCTTCTTATTATTATTATTATTATTATTATTATTGTTGTTGTTGTTGTTGTTGTTGTTGTTGTTGTTGTTGTTGTGTAGGCCACAGAGATACATTTTAAAACATCTCTATCTAATAATGCCCCACTGTTACACCTTGAAAATCCATTGCTCATAATAAAACTAAACCACACATTATATCTCCCCCTGCTGATGAGAGTGTGAGCTTGTCTGACCACTTAGTCCCCTGACTTGATTTATCTTAACTGGTATCTCCTTCCATTTACTTCTATTGTGGTTCTCAACCCTTGTGACCTGTCAGAATTTAGCAATGTCTGCATGTGACTCTTTGTCACAGGTTGCATATGTCTTTGAGCTGGGAGCTTTTCTACCAAAAGGTGCTGTTCTCTTTTCATATTGTTATATTTGAATAAGTTTTAGAGGTAAAAAAAAATTAAAATAAAAAACATCCAGTAATTAAGAAATTAACATAATTTGTGTAACAGAGACAGGCTCTTTAAATTATTTTCTATAGTGTTAATTATTGATTTATCTTGAGTCCCTGCAGGTTGGGGACATTTGCTCTATTATCATTTTACATACTGAACTGCCTGCAATTATACATACAGGGGAGATCAATTTGCTACTGACTGGCAATGGTTTCTCAACTTGGTAACAAGATCCATTGTGAGTTAGAAAAGCAGAGGCGTAAATAATAAAATTAATGATGATTTAAATCCATTTTGCTGCTTTGGTTTCAGGTTTATGGTATTGTGTTTGTTGGCTAACCCTCACAATGTCATGGTTTACTGCATGGCTGGATTAACCTGTTAGGGGGCCCAGGGCAAAAATGTGTTTTTGGGCCCTTATTGACCTCATATCTTAAAAGTTGATTTTGACACAGTGCCCATCAGTGATTGGATCAAACTTTTAAAAATGCTGTCCTTCGCAATTGACCCTTTGCTAAGCCCTGCCCCCCTTAGTTAGTGTTGCTAAGTCCGACAAACTGTCCTTGCTGCCACTGTCTATTACTGCACTCCCCCGGAGAAATATTGTCAAATTTGTTATTCAATATACTTCATTATTACAATCATTAAAAAGCAGAACAGTAGAGCTTTATTACGTTACATTCAGTAGGAAGTTAGCTAGCGTTAGTTAACTAACATTACATTAGGAACAATCCACAGCCGACATTTATCTGGATTTATTTTAGGGTTTGGAAAGAGAATAAATCGTACTTCTCCTTTCAACCTCTCTGGGTAGCTGCTGTAATTATTACAAGTGCCTCTAGAACAGCGTTTGATCACATCTTAGAAAAATACAGCCAAAAAATCTAGAAAACGACTTTTTTGGCATTAGAGTCAATGGAGCGCAGCCATGAAAGTGTCGGACCTCAGTTAGAGCGAGTTCTATACTGTGCTGTGATGGGCCAGCTGTATATTCGGGGCGGGGCTTAAAGAAGGGTCAGTTATCCTGGTGGAAAAAATTTCAGATTTTTTATTTCAGGTTTTGCGGCAAGGGTAGGGTAATTTTCCCTTCCCCTGCTGCTCATGTCACCTGTCTGACCCTGCATTGTGTTCAGCCCCCCCATCATAGTACTTACAGTACCTGCACACCCATGACAGCCTTAATACTGTGAACTCAGCATGCCCAGAGGATGAGCGGGCTTGCCTATACTTCACATCTGAGATTAAATTGAATCTGACAGCTGGACTGACTAGCTGCTACTACAGATGTGCCGTACTTGTCTGGCCAGCAAATTCCCCGCAGATAACCATGCTTTCAAGGACTCCTCATCTCCAGGTTCGCTTTAGTGGATTTCCTGTTGCACCGATTTGGCATTTAATAGTCCTTCTGTAGTTTTTTCTCACGCAGCTTGGCCTTGCAGATTCTCAGCATGAGGTTTGCCTTTGTTCCCTGTGGTTCTTAGCTTGTTAGGCTCTCAACAGCCTACTGCCAATTTCTAATGGGTGAGCCAGCTAGAAGAGCGACACCCCTCAGTCTTCTCCAGAGATCCTTCGTACCAACCTCAGCAACAGAACTCTCCAAACCTTTTAAACATTAATAATTGACTGATGTTCTCTGCCCCGCTCCTCTACTCCAGCTAGAGTGTGTACACATTAAATGTTGATGTTTTCAGTGTGGTGCAACACAAAGGCCAGAGTGGAAAAAATACATTATAAATTTTGTCACAAAACAACAGCTGGAATTTAGTTTTTTCTATTTTGTTTTAAGATGAAAGTTTAAGCCTTCATTTTATGGTGAATTTCCATTGTCAGTTCATGAAATGTATTAAATAATCTAACCACAACATATCTGTTTGAGAGCTTTTGATCATATCACGCAATCTTCCTCCCCAGTTGAGGTTCAATCCTGAAGATGAAGATGAAGATTATGTATGTTTGAAGGCTCCAGTACCTTAGCTTTACTTGTAGCTCTGTTTTGGTCTCCTCCAACTTCTGAGGGAAATATCTGGCTCTTTAGCTGCTAAATGCTCCACTACGTTGTCTGTCTGCTCTCTGGTGCTGGGCAGAGACTAGAGCGGTGAGAGTGAACTGAACAGTAAACACTAAAACACTTCATCATACAGCTGAGAGAGTCTGGTGATAATTCTTTCTGGGTTTGTCACGACACGCGACCCCTTTCATATTCAAGTAGCCATGTGTTCAGTCGTTATATTTAAAGTCCTTCTAACATCTAACTACATCTGCTGATGGAGAGTACGTGATACAGTATGATTGACACCCACAGATCAGCTACTAAATGGACCTTGTGGTGAGATTTTTTTTCTCAAAAGCTGTTTCCAACATTTAGTCGTTATTTAGTCACGACCACTTAGACACAGCCTATTCACTATAGGCATATTCACAAATATCAACACATCTTTCAAATAGATGTTAATGGAGGAAAAAAGAAGCTATGGTATAAATTCCCTGTTGAATAGGTTAAACCTGCAGAAAATAAAGTGACTGCTTGTTGAGATATATTATTCTAGATATTCGACAAGGCTCAACAGAGATGAGATGAATCATTTGAACTTCATTTGACCCTATCCTAGAAGTCACACCTCAATCATCACACCTGATGCCTTTTTTACATTCATTCTGACTCAAAGCAATTAAAAACACCCACCTAGCATACATCATTTTTGTGTATAACATTTACTTTTTGCGAGTAGCAAAAAGGGAACTACAACTCCATCTCGTTATGCAACCATGTGTTGTAAAATGATAAATAAATCAACCTTGTACCTTGACTACAAGAACCAGGTCAGAGAAAAATGTGAACCATAAAAAAACACAAGAATAGGACCAATAACAGCACACAGAGGTCCTGTTTTGTGCTTTAATGTGTGTGTCTTTTCTGCATGTGTCTTTTTGCACACTGTCATGTGGGTGCCTTTGGAGAGGTGACACAGACAGCACACAGTGACGCACCAGACTTCGCAGAATGGCATGATAATATATTCATCATTTCCCTGCCTTGGTTCTCGTCATTTATAAGTCCTTCCTGCAAATTACTTGTATATACAGTACATGTTTATTTTATTCAGTATATGTTCTTTAAGAGTGACAGAGTCATATGTGTGTGTGAAAGATTTATCTTGTGCAGTTTGTATCATTCAGATCAGTTTAGACATTAGCTTAGTGTTTAGTCACCAGTCATAAGCTGGAGGTTCAGCTGCATTTAAAAAAAGGGTTTGTCAGAGTGAAAGTGACGCACACACACACACACACACACACACACACAGAGACAGAGGCTCAGAGCTTCTCTGGAGTTAGCTGAGGAGCTCTTTGAAATATTTAAATGCTGGGAGGGTTTTTAATATGAGATTGATGGAATAGGGTCAGTGTCAGCATTGCAGCTACAATAGCCGTCTCAGAGAGGACTTCATGCCCAGCAAATACTATATGATGACGGTCAACTTTTTTTCCAAGAATATGTTTACATCCTTGGGTAGCTGGCATTTTTAAGATATGCATTGTAACAGACGTTAGGGGAGGGGTGGTTATGTCAAGCTGACTGGATATGTAGGTTGCAGAGGAGTGAAAAACTTCACAGTTTAAAATGGAGATGGGTACTAATTGGCTTTTAGGAGTAAAGAAAAGCCAGATTTAAAGAAATTACCAATCTGTCCAAATCCTTTTACATAACACAGTTTCCCATGTGCTTTTTTCCCAATGGCAAAAACAGAATACTGAATACAAAAAAAAACAGAATACTCTTTGACATTAATACTGAAGTGGCATTACAGCAGATCCAGAAGAACACATTTAGTCTTTTGTTTCACCTGTTTCACATTTATGTAGAAATCATACATTTCATGTTGTGCCGGCCCCTGTTTTTTATTTAATAACAAAAGAAATGCAGATGGACATACAGTATACAATAAACTATATCAGTTCACCTTTACAGATTATTTGCACAGTTTAGAGTTCCTTTTCTTTTTTAAACAAACATACGCTCAGCTTTAATTATGATTTCACGTGGGCTTGTATCTTTGCATGTTCTAGATTAGCCCCAGACACAAAGGTGGCCCTCTGCAGGAAAATAGAAATAAAAGAGGATATCAACTATGTTTCTTTAGTGTGTTTTTCTCAGTATATAGGTGGAGGCCTCAACCACTAGATTTATGCTTGTCTATTCCTCCCACAGTTTTCAGGGCAGAGAGGGGAGATCATGCCAGAAAAAGATTCATTAATAATGCAGCGCGAGGCTGGAGCCTCACCACTTTAAAATGACGAAAAAAATAAGAAATACTGTTGTTGGACCAGCACAATCTTCTCTTCAACTAGAACATGCAATTCATCCAATCAGTGAACACAACTGTAGATTAGGTGAGATGCGTTTAACTTGTTGTACATACAGGAGACACAACCATCAACTGGATTTTGGAGAGAGAAGAAAGATCAAATACAGCGTGAAAGTAAGAAGAGCTCATCACTGCAGCTTCAGATTTTCCTCTCAGTCAGCATAGGTAAGTACTGCCCTCTGTCGGCTGAACAATCAAAGAGCAGGGAAAGTCATTTGTTTTTTTGTTTTGAAACAACCAAGGTTGCAAACAAAGTCAATATTTGACTACATCACTAATAAGATTATACTCTCAATTGGAAGCAAAAGAGAGAAACAACACAGAAACAATTGTCAATCACTGTTTTAGAGTCATCCGTAATACTGAATACACATTACATTACTGGAAGCAGGTATGGAAGCTGCATTTATTTATTTATTTATTTATTTAGCTGTCATTTATCTCCATTATCTTATTTATTAATCCAAGATATTGGACAGGTAAAGTTTTATTGGATGCTTTTATTGGATGCTTTTATTTTAATGCTAGTGATTAAAAACCTGAAATAGATGAGATACCACAAATAGGAGTAACACCAGATGTATTCCATCTATCCATCGTCAATTGCTTATCCTGCATACACGGGGGGCTGGAGTCAACCCCAGCCAAAGGCAGGGTACACCCTGGACAGGTTGCCAATCAGGGCCACACATAGACAAACAACCACACTCACACCAAATGACAATTTAGAGTCACCAGTCAACCTAGTCCGCATGTCTTTGGACAGTGGGAGGAAAGACATGGGGAGAACTTGCTGTGAGGCCACAGTGCTATCCACTGGACCACCGTGCCGCCCACCAGATGTACTGTAAAACTAAAAGTTGATTCACAAAGGTATAAACTTTCAATTTAGTTACAACTTCTCTCGTTCCAGAAAGAAACAGTATCATTGTAAGGTCAATATGAAGAACTTCCTTTGTCGACTTCACATAGTTCTTTCAGTGATTAATTTAGTTACAGAAACACAACATTAACCTGTTACGGGCTTTGTCCGCTCCTGTCACCTCCAAGTTCCCACAAGGCCAGTGCAACTAGTGCTCCTTTGCTGAAATACTTTGAAATCAAAATTAATAAAGCTCCTGAAACTAGATTTTGGCACTGAGTCTCTTCAAGTCATGGCCACAAACTTATCTAATAATGCAGGACCTGCCTCGGTTCATGTTTGATATTAGTGATGCAGATTTCCACCAAATTTAAAATGACCAACTTACATACTGAATGAGCTGACACTGAGTATACATAATAAAGTTGACTATAACATAGCATAAAAGAACATAGAAAGATTCAAACAGACTGGATTTTTTTGGTTCATGGAAATTTAAAACATGTTTCAGGAATAAACGCGGTGATTAGATCTCTGCCCTTTTTTTTGAATTTTGAGTTATTCACAATAAAAAGAAGGTTATTGAATATTTGAAAATGAGTCTATATGCTTGCATCTCCACAGCTCCACTAGCCTCATTCAAAAAGAAAAAAGAAATTTGCTATTTCAAAAATAACTTTCGGTTTGATTATAGGTGCAAATGGATCTGAGGCAGTCTTGTTTCTTTCAGCTGAAAATTACAGAACGTTTCAAATCAAACTATTCTTATCTTCGACCAAATTGGACAGAGGGGTTTTCATGTGTCTGTCTGTTCTCATCTAGATCGCTGCATCAACCTCTATTTTTACCCCAGTTTAATGTTCCTGTCAGCCTCCAGCTTGTTCAAAATGGGTTTTAAAATACTCCTCATGACTTCTGTCTTTGCTTCCCACCGTTGGGTATCCATCACTTTCAGAGTTGATTTCAAGAGATTACTAAATGCTGTGTGAAGTCTGGCATCTTGCTGCCTTTCAAATCCTTTCACCTTACATGAACCAAATCGTAGACAGTGATCCTTTGGCACAGAGTCATTTTGCCATTAACATCAAAAGCAGCCTGAGGGAATTAATCAATCAAAATCACTTTATTTTTTTTTTTTTAAATAACTTTGCAAGACACACTTCCAACAACTTTTTTTTGGTCATTGTTATTCATGTTTTAAATCTCAAGTTGGCTGCTGTAGTTGTATTACTTTCAGGTTTCCACTCGCCCATTCACTCACATATACATATATATCCCAGTAATTTGTAAATTATATTAAGGTATTTCTAACATGCATACTTGTCAAGCTTAAACTCTGTCTTAGCCACATGGATAAATAATACTTTAGTGCAGACTTGTTTTTACACATGTAGTTTTCTGGTGATTAGCAGTCAGGGAAGCATAACACATGTAAAATATAGAGCATATGACACACCGCAATTACAAGTTGACATCCAAAGCAGCTGTCAAATTGTTAGCCATATGAGTTCAATACCCGTGTTTCATACTGCAGGTTAGCATTTATGTGATAATAATTTTATCCTGGATTTGTTTTAGTTTACATCCTACTTTTTTACTATTTATTCTGTTATTTTAATTCATTCTTGTATCCTATTTTACTACATCCATTATATATTTGAGCATGTGCTTTATTTTATCCCTTAAAGCACTTTGTACTCTATAAATATATTTATTATTTTAAAATGCCATTATGTGTGATTCACAGGTTTGGTGAAAACTGTGAATATGGTAATTGCAGTACTTTAGAATAGTGTGAACAAAACAAGCACCTTTCTATAAAGAAACAGGAAACAAAACCCCAGTGAAAAATCCATTGACGATGACAAAAAAGAAGTTGGCATTACATGACAACGTGAAGCTTGGAAAACATGTCTCTGATTCCAGGACCATCAGCACCGGTGTTCTTTCCCCTCTGCTCTTCTCCCTGTACACCAACAGCTGCACCTCCAGTCACCAGTACGTCAAGCTCCTGAAGTTTGCGGATGACACCACCCTCATTGGGCTCATCTCTGGTAGGGATGAGTCCGCCTAGAGGTGGGAGATAGACCATCTGGTGACCTGGTGCAGCCAGACCAATATGGAGCTCAACGCTCTGAAGCCAGTGGAGATGGTCGTGGATTTTAGAAAGAGCACAGCCCCACCTTCACCCATCGTCCTGTGTGACTCCTCAGTCGCCACTGTGGACTCCTTCCGCTTCCTGGGCACCATCATCTCCCAGGACCTCAAGTGGGAGCTGAACATTACCTCCCTCACCAAGAAGGCCCAACAGAGGATGTACTTCCTGCGGCAGCTGGAGAAGTTCAGCCTGCCAAAGACAATGATGGTGCACTTCTACACCGCCATCATTGAGTCCATCCTCACCTCCTCCATCACCATCTGGTACACTGCTGCCACTACCAGGGATAAAGGCAGGCTGCAGCGTATAATCCGCTCTGCAGAGAAGGTGATTGGCTACAATCTTCCATCACTTAAGGACCTGTACGCCTCCAAGACTCTGAGGCGAGCAGGAAAGATTGCAGCTGACCCCTCCCACCCTGGAGACAAACTGTTTCAGACTCTCCCCTCTGGCAAGAGGCTACGGTCCATCAGGACCAAAACCTCTTGCCACAAAAGCAGCTTCTTCCCGTCTGCAGCTAGCCTCATTAACAAGACCCGGGTCCCCCGCTGACACTCCCTCCTTTCAAATAATACAAATGTCTCTGCACATGTAAATCTTATTTCATTTCATTTCATACCATGCATAAACCTGGCACATTGCACATATTTGTTGTTAATTGTTAATGGTTGTTGTTCTATATTTTTATATTGTCAATTTACATATGTATGTACACAATATTCTCTTCCGTTGGAATACGTCTGAACAACACAAACCCAGAGTAATCCACATATAAATATCTGCAACATTGTTCTTTCTGTGCAAATAGTTGTATTATAACTTGCATTGTTTATTCCCTATTTATATATTTCTAGATTTATTTATGTCAACTGCATGTTTGTCTACGTGTATAGCACCTTATCACCAGAGCAAAACCATCAGGTCCTCACTCGATTATTCATTACTCTGCGTTGTCAAGGTGTGTGTGTCATTTTAGGAAATGCCAACAGATTTGATAATGATGCTGTTTTGTAAGTAAGAAATCAGTGTGTCTGAGTGTCCCTCTATCCAAAAAGGCCAATCTGAATATCTATCACTGAACACAGTGAAGATAAATGATCACTTCATAACACAGCTAAAATCCAGGTTGCAGTGCAGTGCATTATTAATTTCACTCAGCCTGTGAAAAACCCTCATTCATCCTTGCCTAAAAATAAATCTGTAATACACATTTGTCACCAAAAGAGGTCAGCAGAATCCTTTTCATAACAATGCGATTGGCCTAATCATCAGTGATCATTAGCAATTAAAACGCAATTGAAGCATCTGCGGTAATAACAATGCAGACGCCCATAATCTTCAGTACATGTACTTTGGTTAATCACCATTTCAGTCACTAATATTAAATGTTGCTTTGTAAAAGAGACATTAGCCATATTATTTGAAATCATCTGAACATACTTGCTGCTGGGCTAACCCTAGGATGTAATAGACCCTGATCCCAAAACCATGGCCTTGATTACCTTATTCAGACAAGATGTGCAAAGTTCAAAACACTAACACACGGTTGGTGCTATTATTCTTCAGACCATGGTGTGATGAATATTTCTCCAGCATGTTTTTTGTGTCTGTTCTTGGAGATGGAGCTGATGAACATGTGAGGCACAGTTGAATTAGAGAGCAGCCAGTAATGAGTTAACAGTATTCCTCTAATTTTCTTGGTGTCATCATATGGCCTTGTGTGTTAAATCATGTTAAATGAACCAATGTTTTTAGAAACACATTCATTTAAGGTTGCTGCATGGGGAAGGTTACTACAATGGTGAAGAAAGTCATGCTTTAGTTACCATGACAACGTGGATTTTGGTGAGGAATTTATTTTGTGCCAAATTACTTTCTCCCTGACTTCTGACATTTCCAGCCTTCAACAAACAAACAGCCCAACAAAGCTGATCAATGGCAGTCAAAAAACACCCATCAGGTATTTCAATTATAACTGGGATAGGGATGGGAAAAATCAAAATGTAAAAATCCCATCATTTTTATATTGTGTAATCTGACTCAAATTGAAAGGTTTACGAATTAAGATCCACTCTATTAGGCCACCTACACTTAAGTTTAAGTCCAGGAAAATAATTACTATGCTGATGTCATTGCTGTCCAGTGAAACCCTGTTTCTCCAAATCATTATACAAACAGGTCTATTTTTAATGTTTTGACTGGACTTTCTTTTCGATAATCCAATGGGTCTTTAAACATTCGGTTTAACTTAAGAAGTGAGAGATTTTGAAAATATTCTCATCCCCCAAAGGAACACTTAATCAAACCTCCGGTTTATCCAAATAACTCAGAATCACAAATTTTTCAATATTTCCATTTGTTTTGATGAAACCATAGTTAGGTAAAAAAAAAAAATATCATGTCCAATAACAGTAAACAACAAACAATCTATTTGCACAATCTCATTCACTCACAGTATTTACAGTTTGTTGCAACGTTTGTGAACAAATGTTTAGAGATACAGAAAATCTCAGACTCCTCCCTGAGGACGATATCTCCTGTCAGTCCTCCCCTCCGCTGGAAAAAAACACTCTCGTCTTCCTATCTACATCAACGGCACTTCATCCTGATGACAAAAGCTGTTCGATACTGCGTGGAGTCTGACTTGAGAGCTGTGATTTTTAAATGTGTATGGTTATATTTGCTCCGGTAAGTTTCATGTATCTAGTCTTGTGATTTCTTCTTTTATTTATTCATTTTAGTTCTAACGATGTCTGCACCTGCTCACTGACAATGCCTGCTACATTGTATGAATTATAATACCAAGTATGATCTTGATCTTTTTGATCCATTTCATGATTTGCTGATTGAACAATGACTTGATGAAATGCCTGTTTGGTTTTACATCAGTGCAGTGCAGTTAATGTAATGTGTACCACATATTCAGAAATAAAGAAAAATCTATTTAAAGTAAATGACACAGAGTAAATCTCTCATTCTTTATATGAATATTTTGCATAAGAACTATGAAGATAAAATTAGTTGTGACTTGTGTGTTACATCTTCAAACTGAGTCTTGCTGTGCTGCTGCGGCCACCCTCCAGCACACAGTAAGCAGCTCTGTTAGTTGTCTTCCGACCTTTAAATTATTCAGGTTTTGTTTTCAAACTAATTATAAATCTCAATAATCTGTCCAGTAATTTATTGATGTGTTTACATGCAGTAAGTTGCACACACGGAACTGATACTGGATGAAGCAAATGTATGAATTATTAATAGCTGCTGATTCTTTTATGATTATTTCTTGTTTTTATACAGATTTTTGCCATCTGTGCTTTCGCAACATGTGGAGGATACTATGGACACCTCCAGGTTAAAGTGGACTGTGCAGACAGGAGGCAGAGCAACCTCAGCATCAACATTGATTTTGGCTATCCTTTCAGGTAAGGTGGTTGTTTGTGCTTCCACTTAGTGGCTCTTGTTTCAAATGCCCAAACATCTAAGACAGAGCAATTTCACCGAAAACTCCCATGATACATATTTATTTCTCTTATTCACAATTCATTTTCAATTTATCTAATTTAATGTAATCATTTAATCTGTGACAATTAATAAGCACATAATCTATTTACATGTTTTGATTTAGATCATTTTATGCCAATTTTAAACATGAATTAACAGGCTAATTGACGAAGAGGAAAGATTTGACTGGACACCCAAAACAATGCTTTCACACTTACTAAAGGTGTCCAGAGTGATCTTCACTACATATTTCAGGAAACTGGTCACCCACATGTGGAAAAAAAAAGGATTTAAAAGCTGCACAGCTTTACTTCATCATCTTGTCAGGCTCAGCGGAGAGGAGCTGTTCTCCCTTAAAGCTTGCCCAATTTAAGAACAGGAAGCTAGAAAGCTGAGCAGGAAGCCAGCCCAATTTAAGATCTCCAAGTCTAAAATGTTTGACTGCATCATCAGATAAAACTGTACCTGGATTCCAATCAGTCGAGACTTAACCTCAGGTGGTTCCTTACAGCACCACATCTTTCTTTGCAGCATGTACCTGCAACTCGATGTAACTAATGAGCTGATGAGTATCAAAAAATGGTATCTGTCTCGTCCGTATTTCATTTTGACTCCTGCGGACCTGAATGTACTCAGGACCATCAATATATAAAGACACATGAACAAGGAGTGCAGCAGTTTTACTATTTATCTTAATATTCCATTTCTTTGGATGTTGAGATTAGATTATAATAGACTGCATGGTATTTGCCTTTCAATTCTACAGATGTTGAAAAAGTAAATAACGTCCTTGTTCGGAATTACTTTCACTTGTCTAAATAATGTCTGGTTGTGAACTCTCTGGTATTGTGGTGCAGCAGTGTGGTCAACCACTAGCCATACGCTGTCCTTTAGTCTGTGTCAATGATGGCCAAGTGTCTAATTAACAGTTCAGCTGACTTGACGCTGGTGTCTGTGTGTTAGGTCACTGGTGCCCACTGTAGTCATGGATAAATGGCACATTTACCCAAATGGCTTCCTACAAAATGTTAGTATTTTTCAGTTATTTTGAAACGTTATGTTAACTCTAATGTAATACTCTAAAGTAATAAAGTATAAATGTTAAATGGAGCTTTCATGTTTTAAGAAATGTAATTACTTCGTGTGTGTGTGTGTGTGTGTGTGTGTGTGTGTGTGTGTGTGTGTGTATTTTTAGATGTATATAAAAACTATTTGCATCTAAATATAGTTTTCCATAGTTCATATCAATGATGAAAGCAGCATAGTCCAATTCTTGCTTAATTTTCATCAGAAGAAAGTTGATTTCCCAAGTGTGCTGCAACCAGCCATCGACCACTGAATTAGCTGCCAAGCAAGCAAATAGCAAAACTGCCCCAGTACTATATTGTCATTTTTTATTGTTTGCATTTATAACAAGCAGATATAAACTGTGCCCCACTTCAACCCACATTGTCCAAAACCCTCTGCAAACCTACAATTAAGTAAATATTGCCACAGTGACACAGTACTCACTTACATGATACAGCAAGTTGGAAATGATCTAAGACTGAAACTAAATATTTATAAGATTATAAGATTCCACCCACCATCTGCCCAATGAGTTTATGATTTATATTTAAAACAAAATAAAGTGTCTGGAAAATCCTGCCATTGAATGTCATCATTAATCATCATTGTGTGTTAAACTCAATAGCGCCCATTTCTCCCTTTGTTACTGTCTGAAAGTGAGATTGGGAACTGTTTCACACTTCAGATGTTACAGTATAGCTTCCCTATGTCCCCCAGAAACACACAGACTTATTTTCAGTAAAGTACCACAAGGTTTCTCTGCTGTATATCTACGCTTATTGAGCTTGCACCTTCCTTTTTTAGCCACAAGTTGTGCTAATGAAAGTGCTCTCAAAGTGCCGGTGGCTTAATGTTTCCTGCAGACTGAATCTCCTCACATGTCAGTTTTATGACAACCTTTTATCCCCCCATTCACTGTCAACCTCCTGTTTCTGTCTTGTAGATTACAAGAAGTGCATTTCAAGGCTCCCTCATGTGAGACTAAGAGAGAAGAGATTCTTTTCCTGGATGGTGACTTTTCCTCAGCCGCCCAGTTTTTCCTGACTGTGGGTGTTTTTGCTTTCCTGTACTCTCTGCTGGCAACCATTGTCTACGTCTTCTACCAGAACAAGTACCTGAAGAACAACAGAGGCCCACTTGTGGTCAGTGAGTTTATACTTTTAACAAACATTCCTGGAAAGAATTAGATTCAGTACAGTGTGATAGTGTTTGTATTTGTTTTATTTCCGTGTGTGTGACTTCTCTTCATGTCCTCTTTCCACTCTTTTGTCCCGCGCAGGATTTTGTTGTTACAATCATCTTCTCCTTCATGTGGTTGGTGAGCAGCTGTTATTGGGCTAAAACTCTTTCTGATATCAAGAAGGCTACAAACCCAACACAGGTGCTTCTGCTGATCACAGCTTGCAGAGCTCAGGAGAACAAATGTACAGCTACCCAGGAGCCTCTCTGGTCACGTCTTAACACATCTGTGGTAGGTACTCAGCTGAGGAATGAAGCACTGACGCACAAAACTGGATAAAGCAAGCAATTTACACCTGTCCCTTCTTCTATCTCCAGGTTTTTGGTTTTGTAAATGTCATCCTCTGGGTTGGAAATATCTGGTTTGTCTTTAAAGAGACAGGTTGGTACAAGACAGGTCAGAGATATCCAACCAGGAGTGCTTCTGGGAAACGTGCCAGTGAAATGCGACAGCGGCTCTACAATGAGAGCAGCTTCGACCAGCCAGAGGAGAGCTTTGGTCCACAACTCTCCCGACAAGACAGTTTCAATCAGTCAAAGGGGGGGTTTGGTCAGCAGGTCCACAGACAGGTTAGCTTCAACCAGTCACAAGTAAACCTGAGCTTACCGCATGCATATCTTGGCAAACCGGTAATTTATGACAGGGAGAATATGGTGGGTTCTGAAGGGCCAAAGATATTTGTCAATGAGATGTGATTCTGCCCTCAGTTTAATGCTGTTCGTGGTGGACTAGATGGGAACATGTGTTATTGGCATAAACATAGTCAATTGGTCAAAACATGATAATTAACTTAAGATAAAAAAGAATACACTGATGGATCTATTTGACATGTGGTGGTCATAATGTAAGATAATTTGATTTTTGTTCATTTTCCTCTGGATAAATTGTACTTCGAGTTTTGAAATTCCCAGATGACACAAGCTGTACCTTTAAACGAAGGAGTTTGAAGTCATTATTTAATCTGCAAATGTTTTGTTTGTTTGTTTATTCGTATTTATTTTGGAAACTGACCTTTGGCAATAAGCAGACACTGCTGTGGGTTTTTATGCTGACAGACTGGGTGGCCAATGTGATTAAAATTAATAACGACAAGATGACAAGTTGTTTTGATGTTAGGAGTTGGACTTAGATGCTGTTGATATTGAACTTGATATATCATACATGTGTTTATTTTTTACCTGTACATGTAAAACTATTATTACTTTTTTTTGTCAAAAGATTTATTTAAAGAAGCGTTATTAATTACAGTACACATTTTGCCCTATACTATACAGTATGTTGGATGGAAAAGATGTGCAGTATCAGTTCAAATATACATCTAACTAATGTGCTAGAGTTCTCTCTATAAATATTTAATGTTTGATGGTATCATTTGTTCCCTTTGTCATTACTGATGGATTTTCTGATATTATAATCAATGTGACACTCCAGTGTCTTTCTTTGTCCTTTATTTTTTTAATGGAATATTGATTTTTAAATGGATAATGAATGTTGTTTCATTGGCACTTATTTTGTGTGTATTAGTGTGTATATTCACGTTTTATTATATGTTATATATGTGTCAAAACTGAATAATTGAAGTGCTCATGTTGCATATAAACCATCTCACTCTTATACCTATTGTCACAATCCTCTTGCACTATACTGATCACTAAACATTTATCAAAGGAAGATAATGTCTGTATAAAATGTATAAAATAAAATGAGTACAGCTACTTGAAATGCTTTATGGGCTGATGAAGATTGTGCGTTCAAGTCAGGCATTAAATTTAGTTGTTTAACTTGAAGTGTGTCTGAGGTGCTGCTCTGCAGACTTCTTCAGTGGTTTTCAGTAACTGACATCAAAGCAAGCCTATCCACTGTGGAGTTGTTACCATGGGTTTTCTTGTTTAGTGAGAGCTGTCGGCCTCTTCATTTCCATCGAAAAGGGAACAGAGGAGAGGAGACAGAAAGTGAGAAAATACTGACAAAGAAATGGAAACCAATAAAAGGAATTTATAATGAATAGTGACTCTGATGGAGACACCAGTGTACACATTAAAGCATGTTTCACACTGTGTTCCAGGAGTGTCTCTACTACAAAGGCCAAGAGGATAATCCCTCAGGGTGTCTGTTTCATCCTGACTAAGACAGTTAACAAAATACTACCTAAATCTCTTCCCACTCCAACCATCCTACAAACTGTTGAGTTTCAAAGGTATATAAATAATAAATTCTGGCCGTTTACACATACAAAAGTCGTTGCTTTATTTAAGTATTTAGTTAAAAGTCAGCAGGTTCCAACAGGCAACGTAAATATTTCTAATTCCATAAACCTTCTTTTAGTCATTGATATAAAGGGGCACCAACTTTACACATTAGGTTCAGTTCACACGTCATGGAGAGTGCTGTGAAAACAGTTATATAATGTCTTCTGTGAATCTGGAGAAGCTCCCCAATGTTTAAAAAAAATAACCCTGATGTCCTCAGTGTGTTGTCATCTGAGTGTGGCAGGGAAGTGTTTGTTTTTATGTGTCACTTCCCTGCAAGATGTTTGACAAGTAGTTTTCATTCTATAAAAAGGCCAAAGCTTTACTATTTTGCTTTGGTATCTCAGTAGCAAGATGTATCCCTCCTCTTTTGCTCCTTCTGAGGTTCCTCTCCACCACCGATTTTTTTTCTCTTCTTTTTCCTTGTCAAGGGTCTGAAGATGTAAAACCCTCTGAGGGAGGCACATTTGTGATTTGGGCTTTATAAGTAACATTTACTTGACTTAAAAAAATGACAGTATGTGCCAAATTTCTTTTATTTTTAACTTGACCTGCCACTTAAAAACTTGACCTGAATTTCTGATATCAGGCAGTTGTTGCAACTTGTTTTCATTTTGAATACATAGTGTCATAGTGTTGTTAAGGAAGATATCAAATTGCACACATCTAAGAAAAAGTCTAAGATAACACAATAAAGTTTATTTCCTTATTTCTTTTGTGGACCTTGATGTTTTTTTAAATAGTATGTAAAGTAGATTACACTTGCAAATTTCCTAAAAGCAATAATTTGACTTTCTTTTTTTAAAGTTATTGTGTCCCCAACAACCAAGACAAGCATAATGATAAAAATGATATCATGGAAGTTCATCCTTTGCTTGCCCCAGCTGCTAAGAGTCTTCTTCCAGTCCTCCTCACAGTGAACATGAGCCTGGAAATAAATCCGGTGCATCCCCCAAGTTGGTTATTAAGACCTCTGTATGCATCTGATCTGAGCAATTAGAACAAAGAGAGGCGACGCTCGCCTCTGCCTGGCCCCTGACAGAGACACTAAACACATGCAGGTGTCCAGAGCAGGCTCTTTGAAGAAAATTACAGCGTATGTGCCCACAGAATGACAATTAGGGTCAGGTTATCAGCAGGAAATAAAGGGCTACATCATGGGATAGACAGCCTGTAGGGTATGGGAGAAGGGTGTATTTATACATAATTAATCCACTGTGACATGTTAGTGGTGTGTAACGTTTACGGTTGGTTATGTCTGTATTTCCCACCAGCAGAACATGAAGCAGCCATGACTTTACAAATAGAGCACAGTATGGAGCATTCTACAGTGTAATGGTGCAAAGACATTTTCACTTTATTGTAGACACCTGCAGGGGGCATCATCTGCGCTGTTTCATGATCTGAAAGCTCTCCAACAGAGGTTCAAGCTTGTTTTATATGATTTTTAAAATTCTAATTCACTAATATTTTGTTCTATTTACTTTACACAACTGCTGTAGTTTATTCCACTATATCAGAAATGATGTCGTACTTTCAAAATGTATGTATGCTCTATACAAATTATATGGTATGACATGCTGCAGTGCCAGGTATAGGCCTCAAGAGAGAGGTATAGCATCACAACCGAAATACAGCAGACACGAGTTTGTCTATCAAGCTGTATGAAATTGAAAATCATTTTGACGTGTAGAATTTACATTGTAGACGACTTCAGATGCTGTTATTCATTTGCAGGTATGAGGAAATGCTCTTACTCTCTCAGACTCGCGTGATCTATGATGTAAACCACAAATGTTGTCTGTACGTCACCCAGGACACAGGACATCTAGAAGTTCTGTACATCTGAATATCTTTTTCCATAGGTGCTGTATTCTGAAAGAAATGTAAAATCATACCTTTACCAAGGATATGCAAAATTACGTATGTGTGTAGGTATAACCCCTAAGTAAAATACTGTACTTGAGAAGATGTATTTCATTCACACAGATAATTAAGTCTTGTGAGATTAATTTGTGGCCGTTAAAGATGTAAGAAATATGTAAGAAACATATTTGTGTTTTTAGTGCTAGTATTTATAAATAAACTATAATCTGCTTTACTATGACTACCACAATGATAACTATTGGGTTTGTATCTAATAAAATGTTTATCTGTCTCTGTCATTTTCCCATCTTATAGTCACCCCAAGTGACAAAAAATGAACTGTAAAACAAGGCCAATTGGTTTAACTGCAGTTGCTATAATAATCTCTGCTCCATGAGCTCTTTAGAGGATTTACAAAGGATTACAACAAGGGATTAGAGCGTGCTGTAATCAATTTTACAGTTTTCGCTTGCAATGTGATAGACAATATTAATTTAAGCTAACAAAGATTGCTTTTTAACAACAATAAGCACAATACATTAAAACAACATAAAAGTATGTCAAGCAGGCTGAAAGAACTGTTTAGTAGAACCTTAGAATTTGAGATTTAGTTTCATCACCAACAGTTATTGGAAACCAGCATAAAATGTAGGACACTTTCAGCGTGGAGCAGAGAGAGACCAATATTAAATTGTGAAACATTAACCATTCATTCCCCAACAATTATCACTTCAACACTTTAACAAACAAATACATAAATAAATATTTTTTGAGAACCCTTAAATGCGAAACATGACACTCAAACATTCTCAGGTGCAATAAAAAAATGCATCTGCTTAAAATCATGAACCTCTTTGGTTATTCAAAGTATCTACATATTGAATGCAGTGAGTGAAATAAGTTAGTGAGTAAAAGAGTTTAAATCAGCCCACACATTATAAAATCACATAGAAAGAAGAAACTCCAGAGCTAGATACATGCCTTTAATTCTTAGGACAGTACAGGATGTACAGTTAAAGAAATGTGATGAACATTGCTGTAAACCTGTACAAATAATGATATTTATTTTAAAAAATCAAATTAATAAATTACAATAATGTATTTTATTTTTTAAATATTTTTTTAAATGCCCAATGACAGTTTTCTCTACCTTATTAAATCAATTACATGTAGGCTAACATTTTGTCTTTTGACGCAGTAGAAAATAATACAAAATAATTTTTATGTTTATAAACACTGAATATATTTAATTCAAAAATTAACATTGTTGATTAGTGTTTTTTTTAAAGCCCGTCAGTCGATTCAGCAGTGCTCAAAGGTTCCAGTTTTGAATTTTGTTTAAGAAGTAACCTATTTGATCAACACCACAAAGATATATAACAAGCATTTAATATGCATTTTGGTGGGTTTAAACGCTGAAAGATTAAGGTTTCTGATACACAAACCTGTTTGTTAAACAGCACATAGAGATAGCACAGACTATGCAGAGATGAGCTCTTGAGAAGATGGGGATTGCTGCTGTCAAGGCAGCGAAAGCAGCCCCCTTGATCACGAAGATCCAACCTGTGGAAGAGGGTTAGAGTCCAGACAGTGACCTTCAAGACGTGCATACTTGACTCTCTCTCTCAATATTGTGACTTTTGTTGCTGTTAACATTTTTATATACTGAAATGGTTCAAGCAAAAAATTCTCCAATGACAATGTAGTTTATGGGCTAAAAAAATGACATAGCAAGTACTAATCTGTCTACCATGTGTCTTAATGTCCTCTACTTGCACCAACATTGTCACAAACATTAGACATAGACTTTTTGCTGGGTCTGCTATCTTTTGTTTCACTTAAGCAGCAGCTCTGTCTCTGCGGCTGCAGCTGGGCAGACATATCCCTTGCTATTGTTTCCAGTTTCACCTTTCATGCCTCTGCCAGATCTTAGATATCTTTGTTTTTTTCAGTGTCTTAGAGGGAAAGACATGACTATTATGATTTTTGTTTTGTCATGATTATAAAGTCCTTAAACACACATTTGCTGTCCTGCACTTCTTACAGCTGTGTTTATGTTTTATACTGTTGCAAAAATGTATGATTGACTATTGAAACTGATCTAGGTAGACACTGTGTGTAAATTCTCTTGAAACATGCTCGTAATAAATTAGCACAATAAATGATCCTTTAAATGAACTTCAATTAACAATGATCTCCAGTGAATCGAACAATTATTTTCATCTTGGATAAAAGGGGAGATATAAGCACATATCTGTTTAGAAACTCAGACTGCCGGTGATCTCTCCGAAAATCCTCAAGATGCTTCTCTTTGTCTTGGTCCAAAATCTAGATTTAGAGTGAGGAACTAACCCCTAGTAAAATCAGTAAAATCTCTTTTCCAGTACATCATCTTTTTTTTTAAACACTACCTTTTAAAGTAAGTTTTATATGTTATTTTTGTAACAATTATTAATCGTAGTGGTAGCAGTAGTAGAAGTAATAGAAATTGTGGAAGTATAGTATTAGTGTTTGTTGCTGTGTATATTTTTCATGTAAGTAAAACCATGTAGTGTGTATATTTTTCATGTAAAAACATGCGGCCATATGTTGACATATACATGAATAAAAACCTGATAACTGAATACAATTATATAAATACAACTTAACATATTTTCATGCACAGTGAGTGTACACAGGCAGGCAGGTAGACCAGCCAATGATTACATTCATCCCTCACAGCAACAGATTGTGGATGGGCTATTTTGTGTGTGTGTGTGTGTGTGTGTGTGTGTGTGTGTGTGTGGATGTCAAAGCATTTGATTTTGCTCATCTGTAGTCCAACCAACTGAGTTGACCAGAATGTAGGTGAGAGGTTGTTGGAGCTTCGTGGTCTAGGCACAATGGAAGACCAGTTTGGGTTTAGATCAGGACAGATGTGTAGAAATCTACCGTGAATCGACCAGATAAAACTGTGGTTACTCAAAAAGACTTCTCAGGCTCCCAGTCCTATAGGAAATGAGAATGTCCAATTGTAAACGTTTGATTTTGAATCTGCTTAGGTAACATTGTTTAATGAAACATTCATGCCAATAAAGCACACTGAACTGAACTGAACTGAAATGCAGAAGTTCTGTCCCTCGCCACTGTTAACATCTTCAGCAAGTGGATAGACACTATAAGCTTGTTTGTCGATGTCTGGAATCACTCGCAGCTGAAATCAACTTCATTACAGTTTCTTATTTTAGAGAAGAATCTGAAACCTTTTCACCGGATAGTGTACTAAGTACTCCGCTTAATGTGTTAGGTGTTAAGACAGTTAATGAGGCTACCTTTGGTGTGGTAAGGTCATCTGCAACTATCAAACATTTCAGTTGATTTAAATTGAATCACAGATTTATTCATGTACCACTGACAAATACAGATACAAATGTGCCTTTATAGATAAAAATAAAACAGAAATTAAAGAAGCAAACAGATTTCTTCTATGTAATCATGTTAATGATGGATGGATGCATGTTGCATATTTGCACCCATTTCTCGCAGGATTTTCTCTTTGTCAGAATTCAATCTATAGCTAAAGTTACTATATTGTAAATGCAGGATAGTTTTATACATACCTGCCTATCCACCTGTGGTTGTAGTATAAAATTACACAAAATTTACAATAAGGTAAATTTAATTATAGACTGTATTGTGACGAAAATAAAAAGCTGAAATGGACTATCACTAGGCATAAAATCTAGATTGAGCAAGCTAACAATCTACATTAAAAAAGCAAAAAACTACCTTAAACATTCACAAAGTACAAGAAACAGGATGGATGAGGATTTTCACTTTCTCTCAAGATATGCTTAAGTCACACAAGAACGCACATGTGCTGGTGTTCTTACCTCTCTTTGAACAACAACTCTGAAACTGATTATGTTTTGTATATATTACCTTTTCTCGCAGGTCCATATTTACAACAAAAAGATCAGTACATACACACATGTACTCAAAGAGACTAATAATATATTTGTTTTAAACTTAATTAAAGACATATCACATATAGTCCTTACGATTTCAGGTTTGATTTTCTTGTTTACAATTCGTTTACTGCCTAAAGGCTATTGGCTAAACTTAATTCCTACTCTTTAATCAGGATTAAGAGAATCCCGCAGACCTGGAAATTGGATCAGTTTACTTTGCTCTAATCTTTCTAGCCAGCAAGTTTAATTACTGACCTTTAACTCCTGTACCACTTCACAGTCCTGTAATCCAATTTTGGCAATGTAACAGCAGTGTTAGTGGTGAGGTATAAAAATCACACTGCACATCTCTGGCTCTCATGTCCATCAGTGCTTTTGGGTTCTCCAGGCGAAGAAGCTCAACAGATCATCAGACTAGTGAAGATGGCTTGGGACGGAGGATACGAGCCCAATGGTACAGAGGGCAAGAACTTCTACATCCCCATGTCCAACAGGACTGGGATTGTTAGAAGTCCTTTTGAATACCAACAGTATTATTTGGTAGATCCCATCGTGTACAAGCTTTTAGCTTTCTACATGTTCTTCCTGATCTGCACCGGAACTCCCATCAACGGTCTAACATTGTTTGTAACGGCTCAGAACAAGAAGCTCCGGCAACCTCTCAACTACATCCTGGTCAACCTGGCTGTGGCAGGACTGATCATGTGCAGCTTCGGATTCACCATTACCATCACATCTGCCCTTAATGGCTACTTCATTCTCGGACCAACTGCCTGCGCTGTTGAAGGATTCATGGCCACACTTGGAGGTTTAAGTCAACTTTATTCTTTCATGCTACTTGAACAGCTTCTTAAAATTGTAAAGTTTCCTCAGTACTTTGACATTTACCACAGAGCAGTTAGCATGAAACACCATATGTTAAAGATGACAATTACTGACGTATACTGAACATAAATTGGGCATTCAGCTTACTTAAAAACATCCCTTGTCTATGCCTTTCCTCTCTGCAGGTGAAGTTGCCCTCTGGTCACTGGTAGTCCTGGCTATTGAAAGATACATCGTTGTCTGCAAACCCATGGGAAGCTTCAAGTTCTCTGGAACTCATGCGGGAGCGGGAGTCGCTTTCACCTGGATCATGGCCTTTGCATGCGCTGGACCCCCACTTTTTGGCTGGTCCAGGTATTTCTCATTTGTATTAGTCATTTGATTTGCAGTAAATATTAGTTTAAATCTTTACACCCTGACAGCATTTATTAAAATTAATTGATTGAATTGATTATTTTTTTCTTAAACTTCACACAGGTACCTTCCTGAGGGCATGCAGTGCTCCTGTGGACCCGACTACTACACTCTTGCCCCAGGCTACAACAATGAATCATACGTCATCTACATGTTTGTTGTCCACTTCTTCGTTCCCGTCTTCATCATCTTCTTCGCTTACGGAAGCCTTGTGCTGACTGTCAAAGCTGTAAGTGAAGTTCATGAAACCTAAATAAAAGTAGTATTATTCCATAGTTTATTTTCATTTAAAGCTTTGCAAAACTGTGTGTGCTGTGAATTCTGATCATGGTATTATGGTCACAATCTCTTTAGGCTGCAGCCCAGCAGCAGGACTCAGTCTCCACCCAGAAAGCCGAGAAGGAAGTAACACGTATGTGCTTCTTGATGGTCCTTGGCTTCCTGGTAGCTTGGACGCCATATGCCACTTTCGCTGGTTGGATCTTCTTGAACAAAGGAGCTGCCTTCACCGCCCTAACAGCAGCTATCCCTGCTTTCTTCGCAAAGAGCTCAGCTCTGTATAATCCTGTTATCTACGTGTTGATGAACAAACAGGTTGGTTTATATGAAAATCATCTTACTTTTATTTCTCAGGCTTTAATCAACCACAATGCACATCACATGCTTGCTATTTCAACATTCTTTGTGCTCTTTTTCAGTTCCGTAACTGCATGCTGAGCACTATTGGAATGGGCGGCATGGTGGAGGATGAGACTTCAGTTTCTTCCAGCAAGACAGAAGTGTCCTCTGTCTCTTAAATATAGAGACCTTTTCATATACCTGGACATTTTCCTTTCTACTGTGTTCTACTGTGTTAGGTCTACGTCTAAAGCTAGTTAGCAACCATGGATAAATTACAGTATTCGCAGCCTAAAAAGGGAATGCAGGAAAGCAGAGCGCAGATGGAAAAAATCCAGTCTCTAAGTCCATTACCTCAGTCTGAAGGATTTATTAATTAAATACAATAACTTGGTTAAGGATGCGAGAACACACTATTTTTCTGAACTCATTACTACACATAAACACAATCCCAGGTTTCTGTTTAAGACTGTGGATCAGCTGGTAAACCCAACCCCTCCTTGTGCCTCAGCTGGAAGTAATGATGACTGTGAATTGTTTTATCTTATTTTACCAATAAGGTGGTGTCAATCAGAGCCTCTATTACCCCCGCCCCCTCTTACTCAGAGGTTCCTCACCAGCAACAAGAGAGTTTTAACCAGTTTTATCCCATCGACTTGTCTGAGCTTTTAAAAACAGTATCACAAATGAGAGTGTCCTCCAGCCCACTTGATGTTATACCTACAAAGTTTTTACTGAAACAAACAGCTCCCTATCTACTGGTTGTGTCCCTGATTATTTTAAAACGGCTTGCGTGAATCCATTTTTAAAGAAACCTGATTTAGATCCCTCCCTCCCACATAATTTTAGACCAATTTCAAAACTGCCTTTTTTTTGCAAAGATTCTAGAAAGAATTGTGTCCAAACAGCTGCTCACTGTACTGGAAAATAACAAAATATTTGAAAAGTTTCAGTCTGGTTTCAGGAAGTACCACAGCACTGAGACTGCCCTGCTTAAAGTCCCCAATGCTTATGAAGGTATGTGCTCAGTCCTGGTACTCCTGGACCTTGGCGCTGCTTTTGACACCATTGATCACAACATCATGTTAGACAGACTGAGGCACTGGGTGGGGATCTCTGGTACTGCCCTAGAATGGTTTTCATCCTACCTGTTGTAGTGAACAACGGTGTGGATTTGTGCATTTTATATTGAATAAATTTGGAGCTACTCTAAATTCCTTTCTCCTCCCCAGAGAAGAAGGGGGAGGGGTCAGAGTTGCTTTCTCTAAGTGCTAGCCCGACCATAAAACTGGCACCTTTTTGATTCCGAAGCTGATAACGCGGGGGGAACCAGCCATTGGCCTCTCCCTGAACAGCCTATCAAAACTGGCCCCAGTGCCCTCGTAGGAAATGCTGTTAAATGTATAAATATCCTGACCAATAATGTGACAATTGTTTCCTGTTACCAAATGCCTAGAACAATACAACCGTTCAACCATTGAGGTTCGATTGTGGAAAATATTTGATTATAATACGTGCAAATAGATTTCTTTTTAAACATTAAGTTTAGAAAGGCAGTCCCATGGGAAACCTGAGACACCCCTGGGGAACCACGCCCCAGGCAACAAAAGAGCGACTCGCGCTCTTCTCTTCGCTGTTGGCTCTTCCACTCTGCTCTGCTCGCTGGACGCTTCGGCACGCGCGTGGCGTGCCTCGCCAGGCAACGCCCAGACTCGGCCAGCGAAACAGGCCTTTTGTTCGCCTGAAGCTACACACCTGAAGTGCCGCGACATCGATCTGCCTTCAGTTTGTTTTATTTTCTTTATTTCTTTTGTTTGTTAAAGTTATCAGTCCGTTAAGTTACACTGAACTAATTCAGGAACGACCAAGTTCCATTTTAAGCCTTTTTCGTCGAGCCAACTTCACCGAGGTCAGACCAAGCCACGTGGTCTCGCCAGCTACAACGAAGGAAACCCGAAAACAGCTGAATTGCCAGACGGAGGAGGCGTTTTCAATCAGACACGGAGAATCTCTCGCAAAAAGCCAGGATCGGGCAGCTAGCGTGGGACCCGTGCAACAGGCCAAAAGCAGGCTGTAGACAAGCAGTAAGACTTAACACACGTTCTGTGATCAGATATTTCCCTCTTAACTCCTAAAATCACAGCATTAGTTTACTTTCATTAGCTCTTCTGTGCCGTATGAGTCAAATGCTTCCCACAATCGAACCTCCAGGCTCATTGTTCAGCAAATGTTTATGTTCCCTGTATCCAACCATCTTTTTATCACCTTAGTTAGAGAATAAATTCACTGTAATATAATCAAGAGCTGTGTGTGTTGCCTATTTCTGGTTCCTGCCAAGAGAATTGACCCTTTAGATATGAGACTGACTGACTGATTTAAGATAATTGAGCGATTATAACTGATCACTAGTAATAATTGTATAATTATTCAAAACTACCTGGAGGTCTGGAGACTCTAGGATTATAACAACTCCGGTGGTGCCCTGAAACGAGGAAAATTTTGATTTTATGAATCTTCAATTATGAATTCATAATTGGGTATCAATTCTCATAAATTTATTAAAATGCATAACTATGAAATTTAGGTCTGCTACACTGTCAAATAGGAAGTTTTGCGTGTCTGTAAACAACTATGTCTCTTCGTTCTGTCCAGTTAAATATGGTGTGTCTCAGGGGTCGGTCTTAGGACCCATTTTGTTTTCCTTGTATCTGCTTCCCCTTGGACATATTATCCATAAACATGGCATTTCTTTTCATATTTATGCTGATGACACACAAATATACTTGCCCGTCAGATCCACACACCCTGGAATGCTGAGTTCACGTAACAACTGCCTTTGTGAAGTTAAAAAATGGATGTCAAGTAATTTCCTCCAGCTGACCTCAGACAAAACAGAAATCCTGGTCATTGGGTCCCAGCAGATGGCAAAACAAATACTGCCATCTGCTGGTTCCCTAGTAAATCACATTAAGCCTGTGGCAAAGTACCTTGGTGTTTGGTTTGATAGTAATTTAAATTTCGAGCAGCACACCACAAAGCTTGTTCATGTCTCTGCTCCTCCCTCTCCCAACCGGATGCTGAGAAGTTGATCCATGCCTTTATCTCCTTAAGGTTGGACTACTGTAATGCTCTCCTCGTCGGGATCCCTGGCAGGAGCCTGCAAAAGCTCCAGCATATTCAGAACTGCGCTGCCCGGGTCCTGACAAGGAGGCGCAAATACGATCATATCACTCCGGTTCTGAAATCCCTCCACTGGCTGCCCATTCAACACAGAATCCAGTACAAATCCTCACCCATCAGTGCATACATGGAACTGCCCCTGCCTACCTCAGTGAACTCCTCACCCCACACACCGCCTCACGAAACCTCCGCTCCTCCACCTCTACCAACTGCCTGCACCAACCAAGGACTAAACTCTCCACTATGGGAGACAGGGCCTTCCAGGCAGTCGCCCCACGGCTCTGGAATGCCCTCCCAGAGACCCTAAGGGCCCCACAAACTGTGGAGGTTTTTAAGAAGGGCCTAAAGACATTCCTATTTCAAAAGAACTTTCAACACTCATGATTTTAATTTTATTTTTGTGGTGTTTTATTGCTATTTGATTTTGGGAACTGTTTTTAACCCCCTGCTACTGTAGCACTTTGAGATTTCATTGAAATGTAAAGTGCATTATAAATAAAATGTATTATTATTATGTTTTTATCAACTTAGAAATATAGCAAAAATTCAATCTATGTTAACTTTTAAGGACACCGAGACCATTTTACACGCCTTCATCTCATCACGCCTGGATTACTGCAACAGCCTTTTCACCTGTTTAACCCAAAAATCTATTGATTGTCCAGAACTCAGCTGCCAGGCTTTTAAACCAGAACAAAGAAATATGACCACATTACTCCTATTTTAGCGTCATTACACTGGCTCCCAGTATGTTTTAGAATTGACTTTAAAATTCTATTGATCACTTTTAAAGCTCTTCATGGCCTCTCGCCTTGTTATATTTCTGAACTTTTAGTCCCATACACACCAGCACGTACCTTGAGATCCTCGGGCAGAGGTCTGTTGTCTGTTCCAGAGTCTCGACTGGAAACTAAAGGGGACAGAGCGTTTGCTCTCAGGGCCCCGAGGCTCTGGAACAGCCTGCCCGAGGAAATCAGGTCAGCTGAGTCAGTGAACTCTTTTAAGTCCCTTCTTAAAACATACTTTTATAGGAGAGCCTTTCCCGATCTTATTTGACTTTATTTTATCCCTTTTATTTTATTCTATTTTACTAATTTTATATTTATCTTAAACGTGTATTTTAGTCTTTTCAATGTT
>NC_060167.1:19667823-19684316 GCF_021292245.1 Micropterus dolomieu
AATGTTTTCATGCTTTTATATTGTATTGTTTTTGTATTATTGTCTTTTGGGTATTATTGTCTTTACACTTGTTAAAGCACTTTGTAACTTGTTTTTGAAAAGTGCTCTACAAATAAAGATTATTATATTATTATTATTACTCTCTTTAATCTGGAATAATCCTCCATCCATGAGTAAAGTTCAGGGACGTCTGAACTACTTTACCAATGATGAACGGCTCTTGGAACAAACTCATGAACTGCATTTTCTCCTCTTTTATTTGAAGAATGTGGAAAAGTGTTGATGTGGATGCTCACTTTGACTTTCCTTGCTGTCAGAGGCCCAGTTGTCACTGAAATCTTTCAGTGGGAACACATTTTGTTTTGTTTTTTCAAAATGAGCAACTATATACAATGTAAAACCATTTTTGTCACTTAATGAGTTGGTCATCATGAATTGTAAACATTGTATATATTAAAAAAACATCATAGATAAATAAATATATGCATGAAAATGTGTTGTCAGATTGACTTCATTTCAAACAACAGGCCATAATATGTCACAGTTGGGACTTAAAAAGGTGTTTATTCATGAGACATTCATTGAAGCTTGTGTTTCTGCTGTTCATGTTGTTCAGCACTAGAATGGCTGACCAAATGTTCCCTAGCCTGGCCTAATACCTGCCTCTGCATGCTGCCTGTGGCACCCACAGGAGACACCTTATGATCATGTCTATAGGGTTACCTGATTATGATGGTGCCTAGGCAAAAAGGAGTGTGGTAAAGCTAAATCATTTTAATGCAGTTAACACGAAGAAGAGCAGAGATAAAAACGCAAGAGTGTTGCAAGCCTCATATAAAGTGGCACATGAAAGTGTGTTATGATGACCAGAGCTGGTCCTGTCCTCCCTTGCGACCTAAGCAAAATTCTGCTATGGGCACACAGTGCTCTCATTGCAATTCTATCTCTTTTAAAACATTCTGTCCCTGTAGGAAGCCACAATGGAAACCTCTTCTAGAAAAATCCAATGCTGATTTGAGTGGACCTTTGTGCACTAACTCAGTCCTCATAAAGTCTGTAAAGACAGGGGGCCAATCTGCTGGATCATTTGCAGCAACTGTTCCATGAGCTGTTTGTATCTGATGCTGGCTGCACATCTCTGGCTGTGCTCGTACTGGCAGACGCTGTAAACATTGATAGGCTACTCGCTATGACCTTTGACATGAGAGCGAGGCGGGGCCCTGCTTAATGCTCAATGCAACATGCATAGTGAGTTTATAGGACAGTCCAGCTCTGATGATGCCAGCAGAGGATTGATAAATCAAATAAAAGACTATACAAGCTTACATGTCGATGGTGCGAACTGACATCGAACAATTCGAATGTTGGTATTAATATAAAATTCGGACAGCATGTGACAGTATAGGGACAGGAGCTCACGATGTTCAGAAAAATAAAACAAAGGCAGAGAAGCGAGAAAGCATGCAGGAGACAGTACTTGTTTGCTGTGTTTTCTCTTCTTTTTACTTACAGGAGGATTGTAATCATAGTGAGAGAGGTAGTTAGTTTGCAGCAACAAGGCCCTAGCTAAATTATTGTTCCTCAATATCATTCCCACAAAGAGCCCTCTATAATATCTGACATTGTCCACAAAAGAAAATCACAAAATGAGGCAGGAACGTTTTTAGAATCACAACAAAAAGGCTTCCCAGTTATTTTTAATCCCAGGTTTAAACCAAACAAAACTACAAAAAAAAAAGTATTAAGTTTTAATCAGATTTAAATATAATGAATGAATCATCCTTAACATTTGAAAACAGTAAGTGTATATCTCTAATAATATCATACAAACAGCACTACACAGTGGATTACCTGCAAAAGCCTGTAACATTGTGATCAATGTACAGGCTTTGTAATACATTGTGATCAACATGGCATAAGCAAGTGATTATTAGGAAACAGCTGACAATTTTACATAATCATTTGGATCAATGTGTCAAAGCATTTGCAATTTGTTCAAAAGAATGAGAAATTGCTTTTATGATGTACACAAGTGACTTGATGATGTGGAGGTTGAACAAGTAGTTTTGAGAATTTCAATTCTGATCTAAGAAATGTACCAAAGCGACTGAGAAATCTGTAATATTCTATAATTCTTGAGACAAAGGCACAAACACCATTCAAATCTCAAAATACCCAGTATGTTATACTGAACAGTGATATAATAACTTAATTATTACACCCGAGGAACTTTACAAGTCCCTAACACATGGCACTTTTTCAACCCATAATAACACAAATGTCAATGTTGTCGAATAGTTAGGACAGTTCAAAACACACTATATTTATTTAAACAAACAAATAAACAAATGTACAGCTTCATAAATTTTCAAAATTGAGTCTCCTTTCATCCTCCAAAAACACAACTGTTCTGTAAGTAATCCGCTTACTCAAATATTTAATCATGGTAAACCGATAGACAAAATATAAATACATATAAAATATTGCTGCTGCATACCAGGGGCCCAAACTAAGGTAATAGATTTAAGGGAAAGCAAAGTGGTTCAATCAGCATTAGGGCTTTATCCTCAGTTTAATCAGATAATGACGTTTCCGTAAAACGGATATAATTTGGATCACTAATGAAATAAGATCACCTTCCTAATTCGTACTGCCAAAACCTTGTAATTCATAAACCAGAATGCTCCACCAGTAATCTAGTTATTTAAATTGGAATTAGCCTGCTGTGTGAGGAAGCCAATGGTTTCTGTTTAGTTTCAATAAGTCAAAGATGGCTCCACACACATAAGCACAATGAACAGGCAGATTAACTAATTGAAATATACAGTGTCATATTCTAATTTACAAGCAAATTGCAACTAGTTGTTACTTAAGTAAATGTGATGTAAGTTCAAGTGTAATCAGAAAGATTTACTTAAAGCGTTAAAAGTAAAAGCACTGTTGACTGGCCTATTAGATATTATATCATTAGATTATTATTACTATAAGCTACTACTAGATTATTATTATTATTATTATTATTCATGCATGTAATGTAATGTAAAAGCAGGATTTTACTGTTGTAACTGGTTGAGGTAGAACTCTTTTAACTATTTTGTGTCAGACTGCAGAGTGTTTTCATTATGGATTAATATGTAGACCATTAATTGATTGATTGAACAGTGAGAACTGCCGTCAAAATTACCCAGAACCCTAAGTGGCACCCTCAAAATGATTTGCTTTGTCCAACCAACAGATGAAACCTCAACATTATTAACAATACACTTAAATAATTTAAACAATTAAAAGGAAAAGCAGCAAATCTTCACATTTGCTGGAACCATGACATTTTTTTCATGGCACGGTGCCTTGCCTCACAGCAAGAAGGTCGTGGGTTCAAACCCCGGTTGCCCCGGCCTTTCTGTGTGGAGTTTGCATGTTCTCCCCGTGTCTGCGTAGGTTCTCTCCGTGTGCTCCGGCTTCCTCCCACCATCCAAAGACATGAGGGCTAGGTTAATTGGTGTCTCCAAAATTGTCCTTAGTTGTGGATGTGAGTGTGAGTGGTTGTTTGTCTATGTGTGGCCCTGCGATGGACTGGCCATCTGTCCAGGGTGTGCCCCACCTTTTGCCCGATGTATGCTGGGATTGGCTCCAGCCCCCCACGACCCTGTACGCAGGATAAGCGATTGACGATGGCTAGAGTAACTTTATGATCAAAATAGTTGCCAATTCATTCTTGTCAACTGACTCATTGATTCTAGTTTTTCTCAGTCCCATTGTTACTTTTCTTGAATCATTCTTAACATTTGCAGTAAGTGCATTTCTCAAAACAGGTTGTCCAAACAGCATCACACAGTGGATTACCTGCAAAAGCCAATAAGTTGCCCAAAGTTCTATATCTCAAAATTAAATATTTATGTCAGTGAACATGTCAGTGCCACCAGACTGACAAGTTATTGTGTCATTGTTAAACAAGATTGTCAAAATGTTTAGCCATGTCGTCAATATGACAGTGTGCTCTGTAAGTATTTTCTGATGTAAACTATGGCTAAGACTGGGCAGGCTTCAGTTATGCTTTTACTGTTTGTATTGTAATTTGTTGACAGCTCATGTCAGTGTGTTACAGAAAAGATTCTTACCCATATCACAACAGATATTTTCATTATTGTAATCAACCAATCGTTTCAGCTGTACTTGTATAAACTGTTGGGTAGTTTAGTTTATACACAAAACACATTTTATAAACATTTCACATGTTTTGTGTATAAAAATCATAATCAGTAAAGTAACAAGTAAATGAAGCGGTCAGATAAACGTAATGCAGTATACAAGTACAAGATGTAGTGGAGTAAAAGTAGAATGTTGCATGAAATAAAAAAACTCAAGTGAGGTACAAGTACCTCAGTTTTAAGTACTTGAGTTAATGTACATAATTACTGTCCACCGCTGGATCTGCATTGTCATGAATGGTAATGCCCTGGATGTACAAACAGGAATCCATCTGTCACACAAGTATGCCAATTCCCTCAAGTGGGATTTCCAGACCAAGAAGCTTGTGTTCATCTGCTTAGCATCCAAAAATTGTCACCAGCAAGCTGTTTGTCACTAACAAACGGGAGCTGTATGGCTCTTTCTAATCTTTAATCCTCACAAATTGGATTCACACCTAATACTCAATTCAGAGGTGTTGAGCAAACTGTCTGTAAACCAGGGCGCACATTAGAGGTCACACCTGTCACCATCGGCACGTCGTCCTTAAAAGTGATTACAGCAGCCACAAATAGAGGTCAAAGACCCCAGGTTGTCTCTGAATGCAGAAAATGATGGTAAAATATATTTTATCATCTTCTTCCTCACTAATTTTTTCTGTTTAGGAGGGACTATACTTGGCCAATTTAACACCTAATAATTCATAACACTATAGAATTAAAACAGCTGCTCTGTCTTTGTGATTTAAAACATGTTTGTCTAATTATGTAGATAGATCGCTCGATGGATAGATAGATTAAATCCTGTTTCAGTGTGGTCAAAAGGTCAGAATGGTGATTTGCTTAGTGGGGCATCTTATACAACAAGGCTGTGAGAGCTGACCTCTAAATGAGATGATATAGAAGCTTGGTGATACAGGTGACAGGTCTGAAAAATTTTTGATCCAAAGGTTGCCTGCTTAGTGTCTTAAGTCACACGTAAACAGTCCATTTGGATTATCTTAGCTTTACAGCTATGCGAGTACTCAACACATTCCTGTGGTGTCTAGTGTAACAGGAAGTGCTGTACCTGAGACAAACAGGAACTGTAGCTAATCTGTGAGCAGGTCAGAAAAGACACATTATACAATTGATCTAGGACATACACACACATTAGTGTCAACAACAAAAATACACAAATGTCACAGAGGACACTGACTATGGTTTTGTACAACATGGAACAAACACTTTAATAAACTACTACTGATACATCGGTATCTCTATTGCATATGCATGATATTCAGTATACTGCAACATTAACTGTAGAGCTACTAAATAACAGCTTCCTGCACCTTACTTGTTCTCAAATAGGGAGATTCAAATTCTGAAGTCCAGCTTATTTGAATAAGAAAATCGTGAAAAGTGTTATCACATGCACAGTTTTGTAATTGACCTTACGGGGAATCAAGCAATAAGTGATGTTAAGAAGCGAGGTGCAGAATACAGAAATCCAAACCCTGTCTCAATTGTCTGTAACTTTTATATAGGCCTGCATATACATTTCTAGGAGACAGAGTTGTAATTTTACTATATTTTACTGTGTATTTGCACAGTGGGTTCAAAGGACGTCCAATAGCAGGCTAATACAGCTAAATATGAAAACTCTCCTGGAGGGTAGGCACCATGATAACAAACTATTAAGTCCTCTAAAAATATAGTCAAAATACTGATCTGAACAACAATATATATGCCACATGTTAATGTCCAGAGTAGAGCTGTAACTTAGCTGATAGAAAACTAATAGGCAGCTATTTTAATAATTTTTCTAATATCTTTTTAAGCTAAACATGGCTGGATTGGTTGGTTGTGAAGTGATCCTTACAAGTGCGTCATTCATTACAAGATGAAGATGTGCTATAGAGTTCTTGTTGAAAACTATGTTTGAATATTAAAATTATGATGAACTTCCCCTTAATGTGTCCTATTAGGTCACTGTATTGCTGTGGGTTTAATATTAAATAGGTGAACTCTTTTTCTCAGGCCTAGCTGTCACAGACTCCCTGTGATGCCCGAAGAGATCTGTACTATTTCTAAGCTCTGTTTCCAGAGTGGCCCAGACACACAGATAGTTATTTACACCAGAGGATTAAGATGTAATGCTCTCCTCTCCTCACCCAGTTAACTTTGCACACCATTGATACTGCATCCAATAGATTATAATAATTATTCAAAATTATTTAAAATCACTCACATAACATCTCATAACATGCCCCACATACCAAAGTTCTAATTATATTCTATAATAAGTTACAAGAAAAGTTTCCAACATTCATAGAACAATTCATTTACGTGATGACAACACACATGCAGTAATATATATTTTACAAAAAATGATTATTATGTTTTATTATAAATAAATATTTTTACAAGGCCAAATATTTGCATTTTTACATAAAGACATTGTGTATCGAATTATAATAAATTTTTATAGTTTCATAACCATGTAGTTACCATGTTACCAAGTATCAAATGGGACGTTACAGTTGGATCAAGTGCATGAACAACACCACATTTGCTTGTGTGAGGGGCCCTCTGGAGATCTATTTTAATCTGCTCAGTACAGTGAAATCTCAGCAAATAGTGGTAAACACCCACTTGGTGGAGTGTACACCTAGTTAAAATTAATGCAATCTATTTCAACAGCTTTACAATCAATCCTACTAATTATAATTCAGTTTTTCTTAAAACTGTTTCAAGGGGTGTTGATTCAACTTTATTGTACAATTAGAGACTGCAACTTGTGATTCTGTTTTGTGTCATACTCAAAGGTTTTTCTAATATTTTGTCCATCCAATTTATATCAATATTTGTGGACAACATTTTAAACCAATGCACAAGCTTCACAACCTTCTGTATTAGTGTGTAATGTGACAGTTTAGCCAGCAGATGTCACCTTTCACTGGACTGAAGAAGCAGAACTCCTACTTCCTTTATCTCCAGCTTTAGCACATTAGCATCCACATCAGTTAGATCATATTTATTACTGTGTGTTGATTATACAGATCTCCTGACTATGTTATGGGCATATCTGTAACATTCATAGGGCAATCAACTTGATCATGGTTATCATTTCTAAGAATACAAAATTTAGCCTATAGCTGTCAGACTTTTTTAAGAGGGTCCTTTTTAAAATTTTAAAATCTTTTAAAATTTATATAATGGTTAACAGATATAGACAGAAGAAGAAGAAGAAGAAGAAGAAAAGGACGCATATCTATAAAGGTGAGGATAAGTTTACGGTTACTAAACAGTAAGTAACATCATCTCATTCATCTTCTTGCTTTCATCTCAGTTTCTGAGAATCATTACTATCAGACACTGATCCCCGACTATAAAAACGTGAAATCACAGGGCTACACACAATCTGGTAGTTATGAGCTGACCATGACAGATTGTTTGCATTTGCAGCTGAAGCGCCCTCTGGTGTACTATTATATACTGCTCAGCACATAAATGCTGCTGGTTGCTGTGTGGATGTTGGGGTCACAACATTGCTGCTGATAATAGGAATATCATTAATACGTTCTGTTATTGGTGTTACTCCTGATTCACCTGCAAACCATACTGTCGAATGACCAGTAAATTATGCTTTTAGAAGCATATTTTGAGCCCACAGCTGTTTGTAATATCTGCATGTTTTCACAGACATGAAGAAAATGTGGCACATTGTGTAGGTGCATGGATATATTTCCTGCAACTAATGGGTAGAGACCATACAGCAAGATGCAACATGCAGCAAGAAATAAATTGTTTTTGAAGAAGGCCTTTTTGAACAGACATGCAGCGTCTCCCAGAGGCCAAACTTTGGAATAGGTGCTGACCACTCATCAAGGGGTCAGATGTGTGTTTCTTGTCTTACTTGCAAGGTACAGTAAAAAGAAAAAAAAAAAAAAGAAAGAAAGAAAAGACAAAGGAATTGTAGAAAAATGCTCAAAAACTCAAAGTAGTTGTGATATAATTTATTTGAATATTACAATATGCTTTTTAAAAACCGGCAGGGTACATTTAGGTAAGAGTGCCTGTGGTATAGGCGGAAAGAACAAGAAGTCTGCAGAAAATGATGGCAACTTACTAAAAATACTGGGGTATAATAATGGAGTTTTGAGAAATAATCCATCTGATTGTCACAACAGATAATTCATAAACAATAATGGAGTCAATACACATGTTTTACTCCATAAAATAATGAGATAATGAAATTTTATAAAGTTTTTTTAGAGCACTTGTCAAAATTACCAGCGCTTTACAGAAACCAAACATACATTAATTGAACTGTGGGAAAAAACATATATGCACAAAATTACATAATAAAACACAATATTTTGAAATAAAAATTTACCCCACTGGAGGGGGGGCATCTAACCCCAAACATAATAATTTAGCATTTTACTACTTTAACAAAAAACTATAAAATATTTCTCTGTAAACAATTGCAAAACTTATTTTAATTCTCCCCATAAAAGCAAATGTTAAGGCAAAAAAATTGACATTTTGTGTTTTTTGTTAGAATTACCCCATGTTACCCTATCTGTAACAGATGTTTTGTGATGAAAGCTTGTACTTGATTACAGCGATCCACATACATAGAAATACACAATAAGTTTGACATTGCAGCCCATATATTCTTGGGTATAAAGTGTGAAATGGTTTAACACTGACGCTTCATATTACTCTGTAATTAAATTGAAAAAAAAAGCATTTAGCTAAGCTCATGCAGTGTGTTGAATTACATCCTGCATACAAAGTTTTCCCTCCGTTTCAGGTGTTGAAGGCACAAAGGTGTGGTCTGTTATATTTGTGACACTGGATGCATTGTAAAGTGCTGTACTTGCCTAAAAACCTTGTTTTCTCTAAACCTCAACATCAAACCTCATTTGTTACTCAATAAAGATGATACCCTTTAACTATTTAATTTAATTTTAAGTAATTAATAATATAACACCTTCTGGGAATACAATATTTAATGTACGAAAGACACTGTCTATAACACTTTCTAATGAAAGGAAAACATTTTTCCTTCCTTAAAAAGAAAAGAATTTCTCTCTCCCCAGTAACAATATTAGGCACTCTTTAAAAACCACATCTTACAGTGCGATTTCCAAAAGCTGTAACATGCAGAAGTTATCATAAATTTGCTGCCGGCTGAAACACACAATAAAAAGGTTTTTACAACCAGGAAGGTCAGATTACCTTATTGTAAACAGATGCTACAAACACTGTAATATGTTGGTATAAGTATTTGTCAGTGTTGCCCATATATAAAAAGTAAAATTCTTTCTTGCAGTTTAAGTAATGGATGATCTCTGAGCTCTGTCAACAGGAATTTCTGTCGTGCGCAGTGTGATCAAGTCTGTGAAAGTCTGAAAAGCTTTTTTATTTGATGCCTTCTTTAATGTCGCAGTAGGTAGGTCCTTTGCTGGAGTGCACAGCACTTTCAGCCTCTGTGTGGAGAAAGAGAAGGATGATTTGTCTACAGTATGCTAACTGTGGTTTAAAGACAAATCTGCTGAACTTTATCATGCTTTCCCATAATACACAAACTGTCAAGGCTAATAATGAAAAACGACAAAACAGCCGACAGTTTTTTTCACAGCAGTCCATGCTTTCCTTATCAGTCACTGGCTGCTTTGCTTTACCAGTCAATGAGGAGCTTGCGCTGACACCAAGTGTGTCACTGTGTTGAAAAGTGGTGGGGACAAAGGGTCAGATTAGGGACGTGATGATACAAGTGTCATGAGACTTGACGATGTTCAAAAACAAGACAGGTTTACACTTTTAAAGAAATATGAAATGCTGAAATATGAGTAGGGGGTCCTCTCCAGAAGAATTTGAGCATTAAACACTTAATTTCCTGGATTATTGAGACCTTTCCTGCTTCAATTTATGGTGGAAATGTCTTTATTTATATAAAGATTTCAGCTGGCAGGTGACAACCCAAATATAAAAATATATCAGAATTCAGTAGCTTGTTTTTTTTTTTAAGGTTGAGTGGACAGTGCACATTTGTTTCTTCTATATTTAAATTGCATGTTATGTTATTGTGCAAATAAATCTCTCAAAGCATTTTCAGAACATTAACAAATGCTTTCAAAAAGTGATGGGAACAAAATCAGCCATTTCAAAATGCGGTGGGGACATGTCCCCAGCCTCCCCCATTTAAATGCACGGCTGACACCGTTCTCAGAGGCAATGAAAAATTACAGTATCTGTTGTTTCAGCAAGCCCTTAAAAACATGTTTACATTTAAGTGAGTGGCTGTAGGAAGTATGACTCTTCATGAGCAAGAGAGGAAATAGCGTAAATTTGTCATAGAGCCACAAAGTCAGCATAGGGACGGAGGTTGGAGTTTGGGGGTGGGTCTTTAATCAAGTTAAATGCTGTTTGTTTCCCGTTTCCTACCAACACAAGTTATTTTATGCCTTCACGCTACATGAAAAGAGTCAAATCTGGGACAGAAACAGAAGCAAACACCACAAACTTTTAGACCTTTTGCAGAATTTACTAATGATTTTGATGGAAGTACAGATAAAAATTCTGCTTTTATGATTTTTGACTCAGCAAGCACTGTAAAACATTGACAGAAGGTAACATGTGGTGTATAAACATTTTTTCCATCACACACACACACACACACACACACACACTTTCTTTGTCAATGCCAGTATAAGATTGTGTATGCCAGTTACAGATACCCTAAAAAATTAGGTATTCAGAAATAGTAATATAAAAAGCAGTAACATGTGGCTATACCTGTCTCAGTGTTCCTGGAGTGACACTCACAGCATACAGCATCCATAGAGGAACCATGAGTGTTGAAGAGAGAGTAAATAAGACTCCAATGGTGTAGCCCCACCAGGGATATTCATAAGTGTTGTTGAATTTGAGCGGGGTATATTTGACCAAGGAGAAGAGAAATGTGCACTAAAGAAACACAAGGAGAGAAATTAAGATAAGGCATGAAAACAAACTCAAAATGATCACGTGTGCATTACACACAGAAGCAAATTCACAATTGGCTAGTGTATTTTTAAAAACATACAATAAAACACTTGTTTCCACTATTGCTGACAGCCTCAAGCCAACACTTTCCTGCTGCATCATCTCCAAATGCTCATCTTTCTTACATGTTAAAGCTTGTGATATTGTTGACTTTGCTATGTATGTAAGTCCCTCTTTGAGTTCAGATACAATTCATCTGTGTTATCTAAATTTAACGTAATAACCATTTATAATTCAGTAAAGGTACATTTTTTACTTGCCCTTGAATGATATGTAAAAAATAAAGTCTTAAAAAAATTAATAATTCCAACACAACATGCATTGCCATCCCTTGTGTCCTGAATTTTGTTTTGTAAATGTTTAATTGTGGTGGCAGCTACAGATTAAAGACCACATAAATTCATTGTATAATTAAACATTTAAGAAAAAAAAGCCACTGATGCACTAATAACCTTCACTGAATCCTTAAATTTAAAATTACATTGAACAACCTTGAGTTGCAATACAGTACCCAAGGGCAGATATTTCATGTCACTGTTGGAGGGAACAATGAAAATAGACCACTGTGAGGCATTTGAGGAGGAAGGACACAATCTTTCAAAACTTAAACAGTTTGTGTACCAAATCTATTGACTAGACACTGATGGATAACAGTGGTTATATCTAATTGTTTTGTCAGCTGTCAAACACACCTGCTTGTTAGTACATTAGGAAGAAAGTTATAGCAGGCATGCCTACATTTCCAATACTTACAGTGCAGATAGCTGGTGTGAAGTACCGCCAACAATATTTCATGAAAGGCCTCGGTCGATAGCCAATCATGTCCTTTATATTATCATAATGACGATCTGCACCTGAAGAAAATAGTGTTAGTTGCATCAGCATTATGGCTTACACTGTGGGGTTTAGAAAACCCATTTGCATTATAAGATCATTTAAATGTTTCCAGTGTTAGAAACCATTTTGTTGACAGCTCCTCAAAATTCAGCCTCACATAGGATGTCAGGAAACTTTCAGATCTCATCTTGCATTCACAATAAAGTTATTGAATAACTATAATACAAGAATATGGGTTTAAATGAGAGGTTCCCGACCTCTTGCTTGTGACCCTTTAAAAGCTACTTGTGATCAATCACAGGTTACATGATGGGGTTAACCCAACGAGTGATTGCTCTTTTGTTTTTTCCTCCTTTCTTTTCAACTGACTCATGGCCCCTCAGGTGGGGAACGAAAGACTTAACTGTACATGAATTTATAGAGGGATCCAACAGTGGCCAATTTGATCAAGGTAAACGTTTTTCTTACCATAGACCCATCCAATACAGACAGACTGAAGAATAGCAATAAACAGGAGTGTCATCCCACTGCAAGCATAATAGTCAAACAGCTGGAAAATATAAAGGCCTCCCTACAAGGAAGAAAAACAAGGTTGCATCATCCACACTGTTGGTTCAATATGTTGTTGTAAAAGTATGTACCACATACACAGCATACAAATATTCCTCAAAAGTGTATTGTTCATGTAAATCACTTCTGTTCAGGTATAAATGATTATATTTTTAAAGGTTTCCTTTAGGTTCCTGCCTTTTATGTATTTAACTGTTTTTATAATTTCAAAGCACTCTTACAGTAGCTGCATTTATAAACAATACACAGTAAATAAAGAATACAATATCAAAACGTTTTCACCCCTCACCTCGGTGACCATCAGAAGACCAACAAAGAAACTTCCAATAGAAATGGCAAGAAGAAGGAGTTTACGGCGGCAGTTGTTTTGAAAGAAGTCAGGAAACATGTCAGAGATGGTTGTGACCAATGCCTCCTGATATACAAACTATGGTGATGAAAGAGATTATTTGGTATTTATACAATCTGATTGTATTATGGTGTCTGATTATTAAATAAAATCCAAATCTAAACAGGCTTGATACATAATCCTACCTCACTATCTAATCCTAAGAAGATGATCATGATGAAGAAGAAAATAGCCCACAGCTGGGGAAGTGGCATTAGAGCCACCGCCCGAGGATAAGCAATGAATGCCAACCCTGGACCTGCAAAGGTACATGGGGAAAAATGTTACATTCTTAATTCAAACAGTATCACTCTGGGTTTCGGTCAAACATTATTAACCTTCCATACCTGATTCAGCCACCATCGATATATCCACACCTTGCTCCTTTGCCATAAAACCAAGCACAGAAAAGATGGCGAAGCCAGCTACAAAGCTGGTTAAACTGTTTAACATGCACAGGTACACACAGTCTCTGTAGGTGAAACATTGAAAATTAGTAAAGCTCTGGTCTAATCCAAAGTACAGTAAGTAGTCTGGAACAAAACTGTACAGTACAGTGAGTGCAGATGGAAAAAAAATACAAACCTGTAGGAGTTGTTGTTGTACTTGTTGTAACTTCCTAAAGATGTCAAAACACCTGTGCAAACTCCATAGGAGTAAAAGATTTGGCTGCCAGCATCCATCCATACCTGAGGAATTTGGAGGAACTTCAGTTTAGGTTTGTATATTTTCAAGTCTCTTAAAATCAACATGTTAGCATTGTGACTATGAGCATGTTAGCATGCTGATGTTTAATATTTAGCTCAAAGCACCACTATGCTTAAATACAGCCCCACAGAGCTACTAGCCTAGCTGTAGGCTGGCTTCAGTCTTATTTAAGCACTCACAGCACTTTGAGGTACCTCTGGATCGGTGAGGCGAGATGGGTCTGGGTAGAGGTAGAACATGATTCCATCTTTGGCCCCCGGTAATGTAAGACCACGAACGAGCAGCACCACCAGCATTACATATGGAAATGTGGCAGTGAAGTAGACCACCTAAGACAGAACCAACAGCTAATTTTGTGTCACTTTTTTAAATAAAACACTGACAATTAACATTAAGATTGTACTGTACTACCTTTCCTGTGGACTTAACTCCATTCCAGACACAGAAGTAACACAATATCCAAGCAAGTAGTAGACAAAGGGCCAGATCCCAGCGAACATTGCCAATATTCTCAATTCCACTTGACAGGCCCAAAATCCTCCTCCTGTAACAAAGTTTATTAAGGAAAAAATTTTTAAAAAATAGCCCTTAGCGTATGATGATTTAATTCATGCTACTTACTCCCAAAACTCTACAACTGAAGATGTGCCATTCAGGTGCAGAGGGGATGTTTGATTGTGACCATGCTCAAAACAGGCATCTTTCATGAAAGAAGACAAGTTGAAAACAACAATTTAAAAGGTGAACAAATTGCATAGTTTTATGTACTAGCTGGAAACAAAAGTCTTAGTACCTGTGTTCCAGCTGTTGTGACAGCTTGCCCATGGAAGCTCAGACCTGAAGGATGAAAACAGGTAGAGAAATGTCCAGGCCAGTATGATGATGTAATACACCCCAGTGTACAAAACTACCACTTGGCTTCCATAACCTAAGCCTGTAGAGAAATAGAGATGTTGTATGGTTGAAAGTGAACCATGAATAAACTCCTAATGTCTGTAGACTTAAAGCTACAGAAACTAACTTGCACTGTATGTCAGGATCGAGGGTTCACAAAGTAGGAGAGAGCCCAAATGCACAACACTGGTTGCTGAGGTTTAGTTCCAGTATTTTTAATCCAAGCCAACAGGCAAAACAAAACTCGTAGGCAGTGGAAACTGGCAATGTCCAAAAAGCAGAACAGGTAATGTGGCAACTAGCAGAACACACACCATACAACAATGACCAGACAGGGATTGAACAGAAAAACCAAACATATATACACCAGGGTTAACGAGCTGGGAGGGAATACACAGATGAGAGACATGACTAACGAGACACAGGCAGGCAGAGAGACAGCAGGGGAAAACAGAGAAACTGGCAGGCAGGCAGATTACTGAGGGGGAACAGACATAACACAAGTACTGAACACTAAACATAGCTCATGTCAAAATAAGAAGTAACAGAACAGAATAATAAAAATAACAAACTAATCCAGACACAAGCAGACAGATCACAAATAAACTAACACCAACAAGGAAAACAGGCTAAGATAAAATAGAACCAAGGGCAGACAAAACCAAAATAATGCAAACACATAACTATGAGTAAGTACAAGGACATAACTAAGGCACAGAACAAGGCTAAACAGAGAACACAAGACAAGAAACAAAACTTGGAAACAGAAAACATGGACCAACTGTTATACAGTTATAACCTAGACTAAATAACAGATACCAAACAGATCAATAAGCAAACAGACAGTGAACTAAACTCAACAGATGACAGACCTAAAAAGTAGATACAAAACCCAAACCTCAGAATCAAGAACCAAAACCCAGAAACAGAGAAACCAAAATCAAAACACAGAGAAGGCATGGCCAAAATAATATAACACAGACAACCTCAGGACAGGATCGTGACACTGTATATACTGTAAAATACATTAAATATATTGAAGCAGTACTTGGGCGCACTGATCACACACACATTTGAAATATTATGGCTAATGCTGGAAAGTCATTGAGTAGATTTACTCACAGTTCTAAGGTATTTGAGCTTTAGTTCAGTATTTCCATTTTATACTAAGTGAAATATTGCACTTTTTACCCCACTACATTTATTTTTGTTATTTTAGTTACTGGTTACTTTTCAAAATAAGACTTTTATATAAAACGCGACCCCTAGATTGGTAAACACTGGACTAATCTGCCTAGATGTACATAAAGTATTTAAAAGTAGATACCTCGATCAGTAAAATGTTACTTTTTATGTATCAACAATCTAATAATATATATATAATATAAAAATATCACTCTCAGGGGCAGGTTATCATGAGTAAGTACTTTTACTTTTGATACTTTAAGTACATTTGCTGATAATATTTCTTTACTTTTTCTCAAGTAAGTATTTGAATGAAGGACTTGTAATGGAGTAACAGTTAGTTACATTGTGATTGACATTATATCTCAAGTATTTAGCTGGGGACAAGTGTCGTATGTCTACTGCAATACTTCTATTCAATTCAATTCAATTTTATTTATATAGCGCCAAATCACAACAACAGTTATCTCACAGCGCTTTTCATAAAAGAGCAGGTCTAGACCGTACTCTGTGATGATATTTACAGAAGCCCAACAGTTCCCACCAAGAGCAAGCACTAGGCGACAGAGGCAAGGAAAAACTTCCTTTTAAGAGGCAGAAACCTCGAGCAGAACCATGGCTCAGGGTGGGCGGCCATCTGCCTCGACCGGTTGGGGTGAGAGAGAGAGAGAGAGAGAGAAAGAGAG